>NC_034015.1:7624519-7803151 GCF_000346465.2 Prunus persica
CGAGAGTTGGACGTTTGAGGAGAGAGAAAGAAAAGAGAGAAAACTGTTGCTGTACTAAATATGAAATACTCACCATCAGCGCCTTAGCCACCGAGAAGAAGACATCTTCCCACGGTCTGGACCCTTGTTTCACTTGAATCCGATAATGGATATTTGTGTTCCATAAAAATAGGACCCATTATCTGAATTTTCTTTTAATTTTAATTTTTTTAATACGAAAAATTGTGAATTTACCATATTATCCTCATTTAATTAATAATTTCAATTCTTAATGTTTGCATTAATCAAGGGCATTTTCTGGTATTTTGAATGTTTCACCATTCTCTGCCTTTTGCTTTATATATATAGATAACTACCCTGTTATCTTTTATTAATTCTAAAAATAAAATAAAAAAGAAAAAAAAAACCAATTGGCACATGCGTGAGCATGTGTCAAGGGGCTAGTATAAGATTAGAGAACAAGTTATTTAAAGGCAAGGTTTCTGCTTTTGGCACGATCTTTCACTTCCTCCCATGTTTTATAGGCAGTTTCTCCACGATCTTTCTGTTTCCCCCATGTTTTATGGGCAGTCTGTTCTGTATTTATTGTTGGGCTGCCATCAGTCTTGTCTACTTCGAGTTTTCCTTTGGCATTTTCTTGTCTCTTGTTTGGCATACTCAGTACCTTCTTCTTCTACTTCTTCTCTACATCTTACTGATGCAAAACAGGACGGGCTTGTTGTTGATTTGGCCACCTTGAGGATCTCCGCTCTAACTATTGCTCTTGTTTGGTGGGCAAATTAGCCACTGATCGTCCTTTTCGTAAAGAGAATTTCCAGAGTACCATGTTTCGCCTTTGAAATTTGCTCGAGGGTTAGTGATCCATGAGGTTGATGACAATCGCTTTCTCTTTCATTTTTGTTATGATGAGGATCACCTACGGGTGTTGGCTATGGAGCCTTGGTCTTTCAATCGTATTTTGCTGATCCTAGCCCTTACTGATGGTGCAACACCCGTTCTTGAAATCCCTTTGCATACTTGTTCTATGTCTATTCTTGGTATGACAGCCACCATGGCTAAACTCATTGGTAACCGGTTTGGCACTTTTTTGGAAGTTTCCACTGAGGATGCTGGTGATTGTGTGGGACGAACTTTACGTTTTCGGGTTCGCTTTGATATTTCTCAGCCTCTTATGCGGTATGAATATCTATTTTAGCCGCAATAGCCCTAGTTGGGTGGAATTTACCTATGAACGATTACCTGCATTCTACCATAATTGTGGACGCCTCTTGCATGGTACTAGGGATTGCTCTCACCCTTCAACATCTGAAAGTTTGAGAAGGGAAACCTTATGGTATTTGGATGAAACATTCTTTTGACTCTTATCCACACGAGCCTTCATGTAGTGGTACTCGGAGAGGACTATCTTCCTCACTGGAACCTCTTGACCAGGATGGTTGTTCGGAGCTGATAATTCAAGCCGAGGTGCAACATGCAGATTCAGGGGAGCAGTTGCAAACAATTGGTGGCTCTCAGGTAGTTTTTCCTTTGAAAGTGGTTGAACAACAGTTGCTTTTGCCATCTCATCAAGGACAGTTGCGCATCTTTGTCTCTAATACTCCTGATCTAGTGGACAATATGGCAATTTTAACTCTAGCTGCTGACTCCCATCCAGGAAGGTTTTCTGGCAAATCCTATTTGCCTACTCACGTTTTAGTTTTTTTTCTTCTTTATAAAATGATATTTTAAACTATTCTAATGTACGAGAAAGGGAATCGAACTCAAGCGCAAGAAGGTGATCGTACTACCCCAACTAGCAATACATGTAATTTCATTAAAAAGAAAATCAAATCGTATTCACCCCTGCAGCGTGTTAATATTTAACCATTTGTCCAGTTGACATATTTATGGAATTGTACTAAACTACAAGAATTAAAAATGCAATTGGGCATTTTGTTCATCTGGATTGTTAAGAGATTATCAGTAACTAGTGCCTGGCCTAATTGTTCAACCCACCTCTACTAAAAAAGAACCACACAAACAAAAATGAAAATTCGTTGTCTGAACACTGCAGTGAATAACAAAATAAGAAATTAAGGTCAAGGTTCATAGTTGTGAACAAGAAATTAAGCTGCTTCTTGAGGCTGAGCACCTTGACTCCTTCTGTCGCTAACTGCTCCCTTAGGTTTTTTTGAAGCCTTCTCAAACTTATTCCATCTATAACACACCTAATGCCTCTAATCCCCCAAATACAAACCGATACACCCGAAACACAACCTCCACTCCAACTCATAAAGAAGGGCTTCTTCTTATAATAAAATTCACTCACCACCACCTACACTTGAGTTCTCTTTTTGGTTTGTAACTTTAATTAACTTTGAATTGAATTTTTCTTTAGATTGTGAATGCTTGAGAAGTTGAGGTTGAGGTTGTGAATTTATATATGCTTGAGAAGTTGAGGTTGTGAATTTATATTTTTTGGTTAAAGTATGCTTGAACTCAAAAAGCTTCAAAAGAAGCATCAAACCTAGGCTTAGAAGTGTAGAAGATTGAATTTTTATGACACAAAAAGACCACACTTAAAATCTAAAATTGTCTAATTTAGGCCCAAAATATTCAAATCGGTTTAAACCGTTAATTCACGGTAACCGACCGATTTTTGCGGTTTAACGCAATGCGGTAAACCGCAAAAAGCAGTTGGTTTGCGGTTTTAAAAATCACCTTACTGCAAATAGTCGATCCTTTTGCGGTTCGGAGAAAAAGCGGTTCAGAGAAAAATTCGCGGTTACCAAACCACAACCACCCCTACGATTTTCATAGTTTGACTATTAAGTTTTCTATTAAACGATGACGTGGTATTCATAGAATTCACACATTGCTACACAAAGTTTTTTTTTTCGTCTTAATCTTATACAGGGACGGACCTAAGACATGCTAACCTACGTTATAGCCCATATGTCTTGATTTTTTTAACCCAAAATTAATATTCACTCATCAACGCTCATGCACTCAAACCACCTTTGCTCATCTAACAGTTGATTTTTAAAAAGTTATACTCACACTCATCATTGAAGTTGCTCCAACTACTCAGCATGATTCGATATTGTTTGTGCAATTAATACCTATGGCAATTTTTAGAAAATTAATATCAAAGATCAATTGCCAGTGGCGTCCCAGCTACCATGGGACACATGCAACACATGCAAACATCATTAAAGCTAAGGACAATCAAGAAATATAAATCTCTGCATGCAACACATGCAATGATGTCTGAGTCTGTGAGGTAGCATCAACCTCATGCCTTGTTAAATCTGTGTATGTACATATATTGAGTGTCGAACCATCCCATCCCAATTTACAAATTTGCAAATGCCATCCATCCCATCCCCTCACATATGTGATTTTGAGATTCAATTTTCCCTTAGAGGTATGATAGTCTAATTGCTTATACTTGCTTCTTGGCACGAACCATTTGATGTTGTATGGAGCCTATGAACAAGTGGCACATAATTCACTGGTATTCTGAGCAAGTGGCACATAGAAAACTTTCCCTTTTCTAACAAGTGCATTTTATTTTATTTTTAGTTACATCGATAAGGGGGAGGGGGCACATACTCTTTGGGATTCAAAAGTAGGTCATTGGGGGGGGGGGTTGGATTGGCTAATAAATGGGCTAGGTGGTTGTTGTTTTACACAGACACATATTATACATAGTGATATATATATATATATTTCGTCCTCTTCTTATGTTATGTGTTATGTGCAGGAGGAGCATTGGATCCACTAATGGATCAACCGTCTCTATAACTTATGTGACGGAGAAAGCCAAGAGGAAAAGGGTAAGCTTGTTGGATTCAAAAAGTTCAACGTGGTAACAAAAATGGTTCATTTTTAGGAATCTAACCACGACCATATTGCATTGCATGCGCTCTCTGCATTCAACAACTGGCAGATTTGCAAAAGCAAAGAAGATCGATGCTACGCAAACTCATTATAAGGGCTTTGAAAATGATATTCTTAGTATTGTTGACGATGGTTATATATCAACTGTTTAGCATTTGATTCCCAGTTGCTGTATATCTGCCCAAGCTAAGGACAATCAAGAAATATAAATCTCTGCATGCAACTCATGCAATGATGTCTGTGAGGTAGCATCAAGCTCATGCCTTGTTGAATCTGTGTATGTACATAAGTTGAGTGTCAAACCATCCCATCCTAATTTGCAAATTAGCAAATGCCATCCATCCCATCCACTCACATGCAGAGGATTGAATCCAAAACCAATTTCACCAACTAAGGTTGTACTCTCATTTTCTCTACTTTTCATGTAATTCATTTTAAAATTGATTCCCTGTTGCTATATATCAGTCCAAGCTAAGGACAACCAAGAAATATGAATCTCTGCATGCAACACATGCAACATGCAACATGGTTGGGTTCGTGCCTGCACAGAGTGGCATATGAAGATAGGGAGATTTATTAGCAACACTTTGATCAGCTTCAAGATGTGTTTTTATTATTGGGTCCACTACCTGTCTAAATCTCCATCATTAAAAACAAAAATATGTCATTAAAATGGCTTCTAATTTAATTTATTTGGCTTATTGATGTTGGTACCATAACTGACCAAGCAACTAGCTGGCTTAGACCATCCACATGTCATGCTTTGAGATGTCATCACCTTCCAACATGCCGAAGGAAGACACTTCCAAAGCAGCTAGCCACTTGCCGAAGCTAATCTCCAAGGATACGTGTCACCACTAGAGCAAGTTGCACAAGTTCCATATCGGAAAACTACAAGAGATGGAGACTCCCTTTCAACCTATAAAGGAAGACTACTCTTTCCTTAGAAAGGGACTGACTCGTTCTTCTGGACTCTCTTCTGGACTCCCTTCTGGTCATTTGGCCTCAGGATCTTGGGACTTAACCCCCAGGCCTTAGATTCTTAGCTTTGTACCTTAGGCCTTAGGCCTTCTTCCCTTTATCTTTGGGTCTAATCCCCTAGTACAAATGTAAACAAATATTATCATAATGAGAACATCCTTCTCCATAGACGTAGCCCATCATTCGGGTGAACCACATATACCTTGTCTTCTCTATGCTTATTTACTTTACTTACCCAGTCGAAGGCAACAACCAGCCGAAGGCACTTTTACATGCTGAAGACCCACGTCTTCACACATCATCCACCATTTCACATCTATCTAAGTTGACCTCCTAAAAAAAGCATCAACAGGGAGGCTTAATATTCCAAGTGCAAACCTCCTTTCACCTTCAACACCCTCATGCCTAGCCTAGCCCGTCCTGGCCTCTTTGCCGAAAAAATGAAGGCTCATAAGCGGCTCCAGAAGCTTTGTGCCTTCGGCATCCCTTTTGTCTTCTGCACCCCCGTGCCTAGCCACATTGCCTTGCGACATGCAAGCTTTGTGTCGCCTTCAGCATCCCCAATGATCATCATTAGAATAACTCAACTTTCAAAACTATAAACTATCCTTGTGTTATTTTTTGCTCATTTCAATCCTTTTCAATATGTATATATATATATATACAGTACCCAAAAAAAAAAAAAAAAGATGATTAGTAGATGCGGTACATACAAAATTTAGGATTGACGAAATTTTCATAAAACTTATAGCTATTGTAGTTGTGTGGTTATTCAAATCATCATATATATACAAAACCTAAGGGGGGTTAATTATAATTCAATGAAGAGATATATGTATATTTAAATATATTTAAAGAGAGTTGATGACTCGGAGGGACAATCTACAAAGCAGGCAGCTTGACTGAACGCTGAGCCACTTGTCCACGCTGCAACTCACCCTCTATGTAACTCTCACCTTCTCATCCTCTTCTTCTCACCTCCACACAACTCTCACTTCTCATCTCTTCTTCACTTCTCCTTCAATGGAACATTCCAAACCTTCAGTACATATTGAACACCATTTTCTTAGAGCCTAAGAGGTTAATTCAAGGAGGTGCTCCAATAGATTCCAAACCAATGAGGTTAATGAATACTTATACTCCTTGGGAAGACATCACAGAGGCTTGTAAAGAGCTTGTGCTCAAAAGAGAAAATGACATGATGTCAAACGGGTTGAGAATAAAAAATAAAGGGGTTCCTCATCAAGTAATCCAGAGCCCAATCCTCTTCTAGAAGCCACCCAAGCCTTCGCCCAAACTCAGACCAATTTTAAAGCAGCCATAAAGTCCTTTATACCAGGACCTAACCTTCCACTCATGGTATGAAACATGTGTGATGTTGAAAACTTGCTGCTGCTATGGTCAATGTATCAAGATCGGCGCTTACATGTTTTGGCCGAGCTGACTGATGGGTTCTAATGGACAAACAAAAGGTATACGCCCACTAGGGTTTCTTGGCGAAAGCAAAGAAGAAGTTGGAGCCATATGGGTTCTGGGTCAAAGTCTTGAAAGACAAACACCTCAAAGGGTTCAGCAGCAAAAATAATTAGTAAGGTAGTTACTTCGTAAATTTGTTTTAGTTCTTTATTTGGACACCAACTGAAAAAATGTTACTTTTTGTTTTTGCAGGAGCATGCATGGCCGAGGTGGTGTGATGGAAGAAAAATATGTTATTTGATTTATTATTAATTATCATTTAGAGACAATTGTTTTGTAATATTTTATTGTTTGTTTTTATTATTAAGTTATGATTTGAGACAAACTAGTTGTATTATTAATTAGTTGTGTGAGGAATGGAAGACTGCTACTACAACATATTCTAAAGAAACATATGGTTTTATTATTACTGGTACTTTTTTTTTTAAATGTTGCAAAAGGTGCTTGTGCTTATGGGGACCTTCACAAGATCATATATGGGGCTTGTTCTGAGCTGAGATGTGTTGAACATATCTTGTGGTGCCTGCAAGAGAGGCCCTCTATTACTCTCACTGCTACAGATTTCTGCCCTCCAAATCATGGCTTTCAAAAGATTATGGCAGCTAGTGCAATTTCCCTAGAGAACACTTTGAGATGTCAGAGGCAGCATTCGCTGAAATTGCAAAGAAAAAAGCTAATATTGTGCCAGTTCAGTGTAGGAAGTAATAGAAAAATCTAGTTTGAATTTTTTTTTTTCCCTTCGTTTTGTTTTTGATATCTCGCACTAAGAAAAGATCTCTTCGGGATTTTTTTTCTTATGCAAGGTGAAGTGTGAGAGAAGTGGGAGGCTGAGATTCATGATGAGTGGCTATATTTGATGGAAGATGTTGGTATCGTAACTAACCGAGCAACTAGCTGGCCTAGACCATCCACGTGCCATGCTTTGAGATGTCATCACCTTCCCACATGCCGTAGGAAGACACTTCCGAAGCAGCCAGCCACCTACCGAACCTAATCTATACGGACACGTGTCACTACAGAGCAAGTTGCACAAGTCCCACGTTGGAAAACTAAAAAAGATAGAGACTCCCCCTCACCTATAAAAGAAGACTACTCTTTCCTTAGATGGGGACTGACTCTCTCTGCTAGACTCCCTTTTGGTCCTCTGACCTTCGGATCTTGGGACTTAACCCCCAGGCCTTGGATTCTTAGCTTTGTACCTTAGACCCTAGGCCTACTTCCCTTTATCTTTGGGTCTAATCCCCTAGTACAAATGTAAACAAATATTATTATAATGAGAACATCCTTCTCCGTGGACGTAGCCCATCATTCGGGTGAACCGCGTATACCTTGTCTTCTGCATGCTTATTTACTTTACTTACCCTGCCATAGGCAACAACTTGCCGAAGGCACTTGCACATGCTGAAGACCCACGTCTTCAGAAATCATCCACCATTTCACATCTATCTAAGTTGACCTCCCAAAAAGAGCATCAACAGTTTGGCGATGTCTGTGGGAACTGACACAAGAAGCCTCTGTCGATTCTCCTTCCTTCAGTGCCTTTCAATCATCGCCTTTTAGCTTATCATTCAGCACCATATACGCTGAAGCCACCGTGGGGTTTTAAGGAACCAATATGCCGAAGACATATATCTACTGAAGCAACCCTCCTTTTAATCACTTTGAATAGTCTCAAGCTTGCGGTGGCCTAGTATTCCAAATGCAAACCTCCTTTCACCTTCGGCACCCTTATGCCTAGCCTAGCCTAAGCCCATCCTAAGCCCGTCTTGGCCTCCTTGCCGAACGACAAGGCTCATTTCGAAGAGATGAAGGCTCATAAGCGGCTCCAGAAGCTTTGTGTAGCCTTCGGCATCCCCTTTGTCTTCGGCACCCTGTGCCTGGCCACATTGCCTTGCGACATGCAAACTTTGTGTCGCCTTCAGCATCCCCTATGCCTTCGACACCCTGTGCCTAACCACATTACCTTCCGACATGCAAGCTTTGTGTCGCCTTCGGCACCCCATTTGCCTTCGACACCCTCGAGCCTGGCCACATCATCTTGGAACATGCAAGCTTTGTGCCATCTTCGGCATCCCATTTGCCTGCGGCATCCCCATGCCTAGCCACATCATCTTGCAACATGCAAGCTTTGTGCCACTTTCAGCATCCCATTTGCCTGCGGCACCCCCGTGCCTATCCACATCGCCTTGCTACATGCAAGCTTTGTGTCTCCTTTGGCATCTCCTTTGCCTTCGGCAACCCTATGTCTAGCCACATTGCCTTACGACATACAAGTTTTGTGTCGCCTTTGGCATCCCATTTGCCTTCGGCACCCCATGTCTAGCCACATCGGCTTGCAACATACAAGCTTTGTGCCTTTAGCATCCCCTTCACCTTCTGCACACTCATGCCTAGCCTGCCCTAAGCCCATCCTAAGCCCGTCCTGGCCTCCTTGCCGAACGGCAAGGCTCGTGTCGAAGAAATGAAGGCTCATAAGCGGCTCCAGAAGCTTTGTGCCTTCGGCACTCTCGTACCTAGCCGCATTGCTTGCAACATGCAAGCTTCATGTCGCCTTTGGCATCCCCTTTGCCTTCGGCACCCCCGTGCCCAAGTACATTGCCTTGCGATATGCAAGTTTTGTGTCATGACGACGTCAGCCCCCAAGCGCCAACGTTAAAAAAATTTGGACGCGCCGCTACAGTGTCGCCAACGGCTCTTTGCCATGTGTTGCACTCTGGGCTCTCCGATTAGAATTTTTCCTCCAATCCAACAGGAAACAATTTTTGTGCAATAAAAAAATGAAAAAAAAAATTTTGAAATTTTTTTTTTAAAAATACCAAAAAATTATTAATTTTTTTTTCTTTCTATAAATACCAACTAATACTCTTCTTTTTTAACACCAAATCCTCATACATTTTCTTCTCCTTCTACTATTATTCACTTTCTACTCAATATTTTTTTCACTTTCAAGTTTTATTTTTCTCTATCATATTATGGCTTCTTCTATTGAAACCGGAGGGGCATGGAGCATGATGGAAAATGTTTTATTGTGTGAGTGTTGGGTCCAAATTAGTCATTGTCCCATAATAGGCAACGAGATGAAATTCTGTCATATATGGAAAAAAAAATTCATCAAGAATTTTGTAAAAGGGCAATTGGTTCAACCCGTACGGAAATGGCATTATCTAGTAGGTGAAAAATTCTCAATAAAGAGTTGGCGAAATGAAGAGATGCCTTAGCAAAAGCGATGGACGACCATAGAAGCGGGGAAAACCTTAGCAATGAGGTAAATTATTTGTAATTTTCCTTTTATTATTTTCTATGTCATATTAATTTTTATTTAAATGTTTCTTGCAATTTATATATTTTGTTAATATTTCTTGTATTTCCAATATTTATTTAAATGTTTCTTGCAATATTTATATTTTGTTAATATTTTTTGCATTTCTAATAAATTGTTAAAATTTCTTGCATTTCCATTATTATTTTTTTTATACTTGTTGCATTGCCAATATGTTTTAAAGTTTCTTGCATTTTAATTTTTTTTTTTATACTTCTTGCATTGCCAATATTTTTTTTAAGTTTCTTGCATTTGCATTTTTTTTTAAATACTTGTTGCATTGCCAATATTTTCTAAAGTTTCTTGCATTTCCAATTTTTTTTTTATATAGATTATGCAAGCACAAATGTGGTATGGTGCTACTGGTCAAGGCAAAAAAACTTTCAACCATACCGAATGTTGGGAGGTGGTGAAGAATTGTAAGAGATTTTGAATTATTCCGATGGTGGTGTTGAACGAGACGTCACTCCATGATTCACCGGCATCGAATTCACCTATGGATTCCCCGATGAGTCAAGACTCACCTATCCAAAAGGAGCTTAAGCCTATTGGGAGGAAGGTGGCGAAGGCGAAGAGAGAGAGTAATTCTACCAATAATGCATCTAAATTTTTGGAGGAAATTTCAAGGCAAACCACCATGAGAATTGAAATGGACATCAAAGCCCAAGAGCACGATAAGGCAATTCAACTAGAATGTGCAAACGAAAGGGAATATATACGCAAATAAAGGGAGTATGTAAGCCAAGAAAACATTGAAAAAAAGGATCGGGAAACCATGGTCATGGATACAAGCCATATGTCCCCTGAAACAAAACAATTTTGGAAGCTAGAACGAAAGGATGTTATGAGACGAAGATTTTTTCGTGACGATAGACCTAGCAACACAGATTGGTTAAATGATCAAAACCATTAAGTTACTTTGCTTGCCTTTTATTTCATTGTATTTTAATGTTTTGTTTAAAAAATTAGTAGTAATTCATGTATTTTATTTTATTAGTTGTATTGATTTTCTTTTAGTGAATAAAGAAAATATTCAACAAAATTCCTTTTTATTCAAAACATTCCATACACAAAAAGCAAACTACAACCAAAGCATTAAAAAAATAAAGCATAACTAAAAATACAACATAAACATAATAAATTTAAAAAAACATCTTCAGTTCACTTCATTCACCTTCATTGCCTTTCACCGCTCATAAATACTTTATCAAGTCAACTTGACGTCGTTCATGAATATAAGACGATTGAATCTCCGTGTATTGATCAATCATACGAGGCATGAAACGACCGTCCCTAACCAACGGTTCATGCTGCACTGGTTCTCCATTTGGCCCCATGGGTTTTTCATAAATTCTTGTTAAGGCCGTGTTCATGGGATCCGGTTCGTACACGTCTTTAGCATTGTAATCATACTCATCCTCCACAATCATGTTATGGAGGATGATGCATGTCATCATTATGCTCCTCAACACCTCCTCATCAAACAAACGCACCGCGCCCCTAATAATAGCCCACCGGGCTTGAAGGATACCAAAGCACCTCTCCACATCTTTTCTGTAACCTTCTTGATAGGCAACAAATAATTTTTGCTTCTGGGATCAGTGATGCGGAATTGATTTCACAAATATGGTCCACCTCGGGTAAATGTCGCTAGCTAGATAATACCCATTCTGGTAGACGGTATTGTTGATTTCATAGGTGATATTCAGGGCTTCACCTCTCAAAACATCGTTGAACACCGGGGATTGACCCAGGACGTTCAAGTCGTTTTGAGATCCGACAACTCCGAAGAAGGCGTGCCAAACCCATGTATCGAATCCAATAACGGCTTCAAGGATGATACTTTTCTACCCTTTCCTATTTCTATAATCCCCTTGCCAAGTAGTTGGGCAATTCTTTCATTGCCAGTACATGCAGTCGATGCTACCAATCATTCCAGGAAATCCTCGAGCCTCAGATTTTTGTAGAAGCCGTTACAGGTCCCTGGGCGTAGGTCTACGCAGGTAGTCCCTAGTGTACAGAGTTTCCACTGCATCACAAAATCACACCAAGCTCTCCAAAACAGAGGACTTCCTCATCCGGGCAATCTCATCCACCTGATTAGCAGATGACCCATACGCCAACATTCGTATCACAGCTGTGAACTTTTACTCGGAAGAAGTCCCAAATTTCCAGCAGCATTTTTCTTTTGAACAAAGTATTCATCATAATTGCAAATATCATGCATTACTTTATTGAACAAATGGAGTTGTATTCTATATCTCGCTCGAAAATGAACATCAGAGTACAGAGAATTCAAGATCCATTGCTACAGTTTAGCCCTAGAAGATGTTGTACCCTTTTTCTTTTGCTTTGTTTTTCATTTCCCGTTTGATTCCCGTTTTAATACTGATTGCAAGAACCTACATGATAATATTGACAAGGTCAGTAAGGACAAAAAATGTGCGCTTGCATAATTCTCCCAATTTATTTCTTTGTCATATAGTACTCTTATTTTATGATGATAAATAAGAACATCTCGAGATTTAATTATTATTATTATTTTAATTAGTTTATGAAAAGTGAAGATCATTCGGTTTAACAATTATATAAATCAAGGTATCAAATGAGTCACAAAGTACAGATTATCTATTTACTTAAGGAGAGGGTGCAACTTTTTCGACTTTGGCATGTACTTGTATCACATGTTTTCGGAAGGAGAAAAATTTGTATACCACAAGGAGTCGGGAATAATACTGTTTTATTATCCCCAATCAATCACATTCCGTCAAGCATGACAAAGACTCCATATGATGGAGCGTTAAGTCCTCTTTTGGAAGACTATAATCCACACCAGTGGCAATGTTATAGGTCCCAGCAATCGACTGGTGCCCTTGCCCATTTGCTCAGTCCGAGTCAGGAGAATATTGAACTCGGAATCAACCACAACGATAATATGGAGAACTAGATTGCCAGTGCTCTTAGCTACACACTAGGACAAGAGCCAAAGGGGATCATATTTTGTATGTATGTATATGTGCTTAATTATTTGGTATCTTATTAGCTAAGCATGGAATTTTCTATGGGAATGTGGCTGGCTTTGGTTTTGGGAGGTTTGCCACTACTGGGGCTGTTCTTGTGGTGATGGAATGAACTTTGGTATGTGCTTCCTCTCAAACTACAACATTTAGCTACCACCACTGGCGGCAAACTTCAGCCCGGTCACATGGGGTTTCCATTTTTAGGCGAAATGCTCACCTTCCTATACTACTTTAAAATTGTTCGCTGTCCAGATGAATTTATCAGTGCTATGCAGACCAACTACGTATTATCTTCCTACATTTTTCCTATATGCTTAGCACGGCCACCCCTATTAAAATTTATGCTATGCAGGCGCATTGCTCTCTTCGTTCAACCCGCATGGTGGCTCTACTTCAGTCATGGGCTCTGAAGATTACGAGGCGATAGTTCCATTTTAAGCACTACAAGCATATGGAGTGTCCGTTGATGCCGTCTGTCCTGGCAAGAAAGCTGGTGATATCTGTCGCACAACCATTCATCAACTTTCTCCTGCTCACCAGGTCACTGTGGGAACCTAATTAAATCAAACCCTAGGTCAAATAATTCCTACCATTTGGGGATTATTTGACCCAATTGGGAATTAATCAACCTAATTGGGAGTTACTCAATTTAATTAGAAATTACCCAATTAAATTGAACGTTACCTAATTAGGTTGAGAATTGATTTGGTTAATTACCACTATCCCCAAATAAATGAGGAGTTGCCTAATTGAATCAGGATTTGATTTGATACCTACCACAATTAGAGATTTGATATACCCTAATTAATCAAATCCCTAATTAATCAAATCAATTCCAAAAAGGGGAGGAATAATTCCCTTCCATCTACGGAATTATTCCTCTAAAACCCTAGCCTCCGAGACTACTATAAAAGCATAGCCACACACAATGGTTGAGGTACGCCTAAATTCTTACTAAAGCTCTGCAGAAATTATTTCTCAAAAACCCTAGCCACCTCCTCTCTTTCTCTCTCTTACACAAGGCTCCGGCCACCCGGTTTTCCTTGAATTACCCTACCTAACTTAGGCATCGGAGGGCCTTTGGCCAACACCCCCTGGGTGTGGTCTTTTACTCCGATCTGTTTTGCAGGGAGAAAGAGAGGCGAAGAAGACGAAGGAATCTTGGGCGAATATTCTCGTGGGGAAATTTGCTCCCTCAAATTGGTGCTTTCATTGAGAGCACGAGGTATACTCAACGCGTGCTCAAGGAATCCGTTCCTCCTATTTTCCAATCCACCGAATCCTTCCAAACAACCATGGTTGGAAGCATGAACACGAGAGGCAAAGCCGCCGTGATGGCTAGATCCGCGACGGCCCAAAGCCACTCCACCCGCGATCGACATGGTGTCACCGCCACCTCTCACCACCGCACCGGCCACCGCCGCCGAACATGGTGGAACTTCCCATCCACGTGGACTCGTTACCACCGCCGACCTAGGGCCGGTCTTGGAGCAACTCTAAGCATTCCCTACATTGCCTCCACGCGCGACGCACGCTCCTGCATACACCTCCAATGAAAACCTAGCCCGTGTGCAGTTGGGCTCCACACATTTCTCTCCTCCCGATCCACGAAGTCAAGCAGACCTTAATCTAAGAGTTGACCAGCTAGCTCTGAGAATGGACGACCAAAGCAATCTAATGAGGCAGCTCCTCAACCAAATAGGCTTTGCTCAAAACCTTGGCCTTGGACAACCAGGCAAGGAGAGAGGGATGGATGAACCCTCCAGCAGACGACTCGACGTCCGTGCCCGCTTGGGCCCGCAGGGAAATGTACATCAAAGTCTAAGCCCCCAAGGAGGTCAGCCAAACAACCATCGCAGCGAGGATCGCAAAGAAAGGCGCTCAGCTGTCAACTCACAGAGAAGCGCTCTCGAAAGGCTAGGCCCCCAGGGAGGCCAGTTGGACAACCCTCACAATGAGGACCATGAGGAAAGACGTTTCGTTACTCACTCTCGAAGAACCAATTCTTGTCGACAAGCTACAGAGAATCTTTCGCAGGCGCAGTCCATCAACACTCCAACTAGGCAGCCCAGGCGAGAAGGTCGACCCTCGGAGGACAATGAGGAAGTCAGTCAATATCGTGGAGGTCGCCAACGTAACCGACCAGCAATGTGCGCAGAAGACGTTGAGAAGGTCGTGAATGACCGACTTTGAGA
This sequence comes from Prunus persica, assembly GCF_000346465.2. NCBI lineage: Eukaryota > Viridiplantae > Streptophyta > Magnoliopsida > Rosales > Rosaceae > Prunus > Prunus persica. The sequence continues at coordinate 7,639,393 of NC_034015.1, forward strand.
CTTGAAGACCGAAGGAAACTTCGAGGATTCACTACGTAAGGAGATGGACCAGGTGAGCTCTATGCCTTTCACCCTTGATATCGAGCAGGCCGCTCACCCAAAGCGATTCTCGACACCCTCGTTCATACACTTCAAATGGGATTCCGATCCCGAGAGCCACTTAAAACACTTCAAAAGTGTTATGATCCTCCACCAGGCTGACGACGCGCTAATGTGCAAGGTATTTACGATAACTTTGCGAGGAGCAGCCCAAGACTGGTTCCACACCCTACCATCCAGGTCGATCAGCAGCTTCATGGAGCTAGCTTACGTCTTCACCAAAGAATACACCTCTTATCGGACGATCAAGAAGAACCCTGACCACCTGTACAACCTACGCAAGAAGTCTGACGAATCCCTTCGAGATTACATTAAGAGATTCAAGGCAGAAAATGCGAACATTGTAGGATGTGACGACCGAATCGCGTCCTCCGCTTCCAAGAAAGGCCTTCCAGCTGAGCACGACTTGTACCCTGAGCTGACTATCACTCCCAGCTAGACGCTGGCAGAGGTCTACGCGACTGCGGAACGCTACGCGCTCTGGGATGACGATCGAATCGCCGCAAAGAAGTCTACAAAGCAGGAAGATCAGCCAACTAAGCGGGCAGGTCAAAGAGGCGACGGATTTAACAATCGAAACAAAGACAGGCGCAGGTCGCACCCACAAGGGGAGGCTACGGCAGGAGAGAACTATACCAAGTTCACCATCCCCATACATCAAATCTTGGCCCAAGTGAAGAACAAACCTTGGGTAAGAAGACCACCACCCTTGAAGGGAGATCCGGACAAGAGGGACACTAGCAAATACTGTGCCTTCCATGGAACGAACGGACACACTACGAACAACTGCTTCACTTGGAAAGCGCATCTTGAGGAACTCGTGAGAGAAGGCCACTGCACTGAATTCGTTGCGAAGCACGCCATCCAACGGATTGAAGATCGAGACACCGCCAAGGAGCCGCCTCAGAAGGTCATAATGATTAACACAATCCTAGCCGACTCCGAGGAGTCTGGGCTGACCAGCAAGGAAAAAAAGAGGAAGATCAAACAGGCCACTGTAATCACCCAAGTCTCGATCGACCCTCCACCAGCAGAAGACGATCCTGTGATCGGCTTCCAAAAGAAAGATCTGATCGGCCTCGACACGCCACATAACGACGCCCTTGTCATCAGCATTCAAATCGCTCAGGCCATGGTCGACCAAATCCATACAGATGAGAGCAGCGCAGCCAATATCCTACAACTGGCGGTCATCCAACAGATAGGCTTGGAGACAAAGATCAACAAGTTAGCCAGATCGCTGACTGGCTTTAATGATGCAACAACGATTACCGTGGGCACGATAGACCTCGACGTTTACTCCCCACCTGTGATCAGCTTGCAAACATTCATGGTCATTAATGAGGTCTCACCCTACAACGGCATCCTGGGCAGACCATGGATTGGCAAGATCAATGCCATCACCTCCGCCACACATCAGAAAATTCGGTACCCAATCCCTGGGGGTGGTGTCGGCCAAATCAACAGCGATCAAGCAATGGCGAGGAAATGCTCCGCCCAAGGGCCGAAGAAAGGCAAACAAGCGCAGTTTCTCCCTGTGAGCCAGGCAGATCTGGAGGAGGTTGAGCAACCGAATCTTGCTATCTTATAGCAATCAAAGCGTCAGGACCAAGCCGAGGAAATCCGTCCAGAGTTCTTTCCGGAAGAAGGATGGAAACCCGAGGAGGACGTCGAGTTAATACCCTTGGATCCTGACCAGCCAGACAGAAAAGCGCGGATCGGCTCGCGCTTAAGCCTAGAAGAGAATGTGGAGCTTACCACATTCCTCCAGAGCAACAAAGACATGTTCGCATGGTCGCCATCAGACATGCCTGGCATCGACCCAAACATCATCTGTCATCGACTCCACGTCAACCCCACGTGCAAGCCAGTGGCGCAAAAGAGACGCAACTTCGCACCCGAGCGAGTCTCTATCATCGAAGCCGAGATTGACAAACTCTTAGCTGCCGGCTTCATCGAAGAAGTCGCCTACTCAGAATGGCTTGCCAATGTTGTCTTGGTGGCAAAACAAGAAAAGAGCAAATGGAGAGTTTGCGTCGATTACACAGACCTCAACAAGGCATGCCCTAAAGACAACTTCCCATTACCGAGAATCAACCAACTCGTGGATTCCACTTCTGGCAATCAGCTGCTCAGCTTCATGGACGTACTCCGGCTATAACCAAATCCTGATGCACAAGGATGACAAGGCGAAAACTTCTTTCATCATCGAGATAGGGACCTACTGCTACAAGGTCATGCCCTTTGGGCTGAAGAACGCCGGAGCAACCTATCAAAGGCTTGTAAATAAAATCTTCAATGAGCAGATCGGCAAAACTATGGAGGTCTACATGGATGACATACTGGTCAAAGCCCCAAAACGTGCAGATCACATTGGAAATCTTGCTGAGTCATTCAGCTTGCTCCGCCACTATCGCATGAAGTTGAATCCAAGTAAATGCACGTTTGGTGTATCCTCTGGCCGATTCTTGGGATACCTAGTCACGCAACGAGGTATCGAGGCACACCCACGCCAAATCAAAGCCATTCTCGAGATGAAATCGCCCTCCACGGTGAAGGAAATACAAAGTCTGACGGGCAGAGCAGCGGCCCTCAACCGATTCCTCTCGAGATCAACTGACAAGTGCAGACCATTCTTCAAAGCTTTGAAGAAAGGACAAAGAGACAAATGGGACGAGGAGTGCGAAGTAGCTTTCCAGAGTCTGAAGACTTACCTCACCTCACCTCCTCTGCTCTCAAAGCCAGTCCCTGGTGAGGACTTGTTTGTATACCTGGCAGTGTCCAACTCAGCTATCAGTTCAGCTCTCATCCGAGAAGAGCTGGGGGCCCAACATCCGGTATTCTACACGTCAAAAGCTCTCCTCGATGCAGAAACTCGCTACCAGAAGTTGGAGAAACTTATTTTGGCTCTTGTAGTTTCTGCGAGAAAGCTGCGACCCTACTACCAAGCTCATCGAGTCATCGTCATGACCGACTTTCCTTTGAGATCAATCCTCTACAGCCCTGATGTTTCTCAGTGACTCATGAAGTGGGCTATAGAGCTAAGCCAATATGACCTCCTCTACCGGCCAAAAACTGCAATAAAAGCCCAAGCTTTAGCAGACTTCGTAGTAGAATTCACCCCATCAGCCGAAAAAGAGAAGTTGGTCAACCAAAAGAAGGAAAGTTCAAAAGCAGACGGGAACTCAGCAGAACCTAGCCAACCCAGAGACATGTGGCAGTTGCGCGTAGACGAAGCGTCGAACCAAAAAGGAGCTGGAGCAGGGGTCGTCATCACCACTCCGGATGGAACCCAGTTGGAGCAAGCTATTACGCTTGGCTTCCCGGCCTCGAACAACGAGGCAGAATACGAGGCATTGCTCGCCGGCCTACGCTTGGCAAAAGAGCTCGCAATCAAAAAGCTAGCCATCTACTCAGACTCACAATTGATCATGAATCAAGCCTCAGGTGAATACATGGCAAAGCACCCAAGGATGATCTTGTACCTTGACAAAGTCCAAGAGCTGTTGAAGGCATTTCCCACCTTCACCATCCAACAAGTGCCCCGGGCAGAGAACGCTCATGCAGACGCATTAGCAAGCCTAGGATCAGTGCTGGATACCCAGTTCAGACGCTCCATCCCGGTCGAACACCTTGACCGACCAAGTATTGAAGAAATAGAGCTAATCGATACCATGCAGATTGACGAGGACCCCAGTTGGCAAGACCCCATCATCGACTATTTGACGAATGGAAACCTGCCAACGGACAAGTCCGAAGCTAGAAAGGTCCAGCAGAAGGCCGCGAGATACTACATGCATGGCAACAAGCTCATCCGCAGATCATACTCCGGCCCTCATCTCACCTGCATAAAGTACCCTCAAACACTTGAGGTTCTCTGCAAAATTCACGACGGCGAGTGTGGCAACCACTCTAGGGACAGGTCGCTCGCCCAGAAAGTTCTAAACATAGGCTACTTCTGGCCTACCATGCGTCACGACTCCGCTGAATATGTCAAGAAGTGTGATCGCTGTCAGCGATACAAGCCGATCCCTAACTTGCCTGCCGAAGTCTATCATCCGCAAAACAGTCCATGGCCGTTTATGCAATGGGCCATCGATCTAGTGGGTCCCTTGCCACCAGCGCCTGCCAAGAAAGAAATGATGATCGTCGCTACCGACTAATTTACTAAATGGATCGAGGCCGAAGCTCTATCATCTACTAAAGAAGCCGATGTAGAGCGATTCATCTGGAGAAACATCATATGCTGGTTTGGCTGCCCACAGTCGCTGGTTACCGACAATGGCTCACAGTTCATTAGCAAGCAGATCACCACCTTTTTTGTGAAATACAAGATCAAGCAACACTTGTCCACCCCGAGGTATCCACAAGGAAATGGACAAGCCGAGGCATCCAACAAAGTCATATTGGACTGCTTGAAGAAAAGGCTGGAAGGCGCCGAAGGAAAATGGGTGAATGAACTCCCCGGAGTACTATGGGCTTATCACACCACCAAACGAAGATCGACTGGTGAAACTCCATTCTCCCTCGCCTATGGAACAGAAGCGATCATACCACCTCACATCATTGTCCCCTCCATAAGCTTAGAAGTGGGCAGTGTTGATCAGAACTCTGAGCAGATGAGGCTCAACCTCGACTTACTTGAAGGCGAACGTGAGAAGACCATTATCCGGGTTGCCTCCTATCAGCAACAGTTGAAGTCTTACCACGACAAAAGAGCTAAGGTCAGACAGTTTCAACCAGGCGACCTCGTGCTAAGAAAGGCTTTCATTACTGCACCGAGGCAAGGGTCAAAAAAGATGAATCCTAACTGGGAGGGTCCTTACATGATCAGCCGGTCTGGGGGCAGAGGAAGCTACACACTCGACACTATGGAGAGGAAGGAAATACCACGACAATGGAATGCTCACCATCTTCGAAAGTATTATCTATAGCACCTCCTCCTAGCTGCCAGAAGTTCTAAGTTTTGTACCAAGTTGTTTCCATTTTCGAATAAAGGACTGTAATCTTATGAATATCAATATAAGTTCAGTTTCTCATTCCAAAATGTCTCATCTGCCCACGAAACACAACATTTACCCATAAGCAGCGTCCTTCGGGAGACGCAGGGTACGCCAGGAATTTCCTAAGGAAGATATCCAGGTTCCTATCCGTTTCTTAAGGGAGGCAGGATAGTCACACAGTTGCCCACAAGGAGCGTCCTAAGGGAGACGCAGGGCGACGACTAAAAGCGTCCGTTTGGAGACGCAGCCCGCTAAAAAAGCGTCCTAAGGGAGACGCAGGGTGCGCCAGAAGTTTCTTAAAAGGGGGTCGCCATGCTTCCTGCGGGAAATATCTAGGTTCCTATTCGTTTCCTAAGGAAGGTAGGATAGTCACACAGTTGCCCATAAGGAGCGTCCTAAGGGAGACGCAGGGTGACGACAAAACGCGTCCGTTTGGAGACGTAGCCCGCTAAAAAAGCGTCCTAAGGGAGACGCAGGGTGCGCCAGGAATTTCTTAAAAGGGGTCTCCATGCTTCCTACGGGAAATATCCAGGTTCCTATCTGTTTCCTAAGGGAGGCAGGATAATCAAGTAGTTGCCCATAAGTAGCGTCCTACGGGAGACGCAGGGTGACGACCAAGGCATCCTACGGGATGTGCAGAATACACCCAGAGTCTCTCAAGGGGGACCCTGGTGCTTGCCAACTTCCTAAGGGGAATCATCCTACGGGATGTGCAGAATACACCCGGAGTCTCTCAAGGGGGACCCTGGTGCTTGCCAACTTCCTAAGGGGAGTCATCTTACGGGATGTGCAGAACACACCCGGAGTCTCTCAAGGGGGACCTTGGTGCTTGCCAACTTCCTAAGGGGAATCATCCTACGAGATGTACAGAACACACCCGGAGTCTCTCAAGAGGGACCCTGGTGCTTGCCAACTTCCTAAGGGGAATCATCCTACGGGATGTGCCGAATACACCCAGAGTCTTTCAAGGGGGACCCTAGTGCTTGCCAACTTCCTAAGGGGAATCATCCTACGGGATGTGCAGAACACATCCGGAGTCTCTCAAGGGGGACCCTAGTACTCGCCAACTTCCTAAGGGAAATCCTCCTAGAGATGTGCAGAACACACCCGGAATCTCTCAAGGGGGACCCTGGTGCTCGCCAACTTCCTAAGGGGAATCATCATATGGGATATGCAGTGCATGCCCGGAGTCCTTCAAGGGGGACCCTGGGGCTCCTCAACTTCCTAAGGGGAATCATCCTACGGGATATGCAGTACATGCCCGGAGTCCTTCAAGGGGGACCCTAGTACTCACAAATCTCTAAAGGAGGACGTGCAATCAAAACATAGGCTGGTTACTCAAGCAGTTCACAAGTCAAACACCTCCTCTACTCAGGAGCCCGAGTCCACGAAGGAAGCCGAGTTACAGCTGGACAGCCCAACGGATAATTTACATCTCCTACATGCCACCACGCGCTAGGGGTGGGCATTTGAACCGCAAAACCGTAAAACCGAACCAAACCAATCCGGAAAAAACTGAAAAAAATCGTGTTGACCAAAAAAGTCAAAACCCGAGAAAAACCCAAACCGAACCGGTTCAGACCGGTTTCGGTTCTGATTTTCCATCCTAAGGAACCGGTCCAATCCGAACCTGTCCAATAGAATTAATTTATATATTTTTTAAATATTATATATATTTATATTTGAAATTATATATATTTTCATACCTGTCAAATTTTGATTGGGTGTGTATGCTGCTACCATAGGTAGCGCACACACAGGATTACACCAAATTCAGATTGGGTTTTTTCATTCTTCATTCTTTCCTCTCCTCCCTCCCATTTCGTTTCATACTCAGCCAGCCGCCAGCCACCAGCCACCGATTCCAAACCTCTCTCTCAACCAGCACGTCACAGTCACACCCCACTCTGCCGCCGCTCTTCTCTTAGCCTCTCTCAGTCGTTGCAGGTCAGATTCTCTCTCTATCTCTCTCCTTTTTTTTTTCTTTCCCCAATTCAATTTTCTGACTCTCTCTGTCTTCCAGCAAATCGGAGATCCCATTTGCTCGCAGCGTCCACCTCTTCATCTCGTATAGCTCTCTGTCTCTGTCTCTCTCTCAGGTATTGTTCATCTCTCTCTCACAGCTCATCTTCGATTCTGCGAAAATTGGATAGGTCTTATATTTTCTAGGGTGCAATAATCTAATGTGATGTGGGTTTTGGAATGACAGACAGACAAAGCTTCAATGCTGGATGAGATCATCGATTATGTCAAATTCCTCCAGCTCCAAGTCAAGGTGCTCTTCTTCTTTATGTTTTTTATTTTTTATTTTTGCCCTTTCTGGAGCTGAGTTCATTATTTCTTAATTAAAGAAAAAGAAAGATTCCCTAGTTGACATTGTTTGCTGGATTAGATAATGATAATCAAATAATGGATTTCTGAGTAATTTTTTTTTATTCATTCTGGGGAATGGATGTGAATTTGTTATGTTTACACAACATGTAGGTTCTGAGCATGAGCAGGTTGGGCGGTGCAGCTGCTGTTGCTCCTCTTGTTGCTGATATGTCCTCCGAGGTAAATTAAAATGAAGAAACCCCTTTTATCAACAGCATTCAATATTTCATCCTCAAGTTTTATGAGTTTATCTTTAAGACAGATATGACTTATTACTGATTCAATAATAGCCACAAGTAATTTGCATCTATAAACTACTATATTGCAATACTAGAATCAGACAGTATATAAAGGTTTTGCTAGTCAGTTATGTTCTCATTAAGCTCCTTCGGCAAATTACTACTAGAGGTTAAAGTAGTTCTTCTCAATAACATGCTATTACTTCCAATCTTACTTGATCTTTCTGTATTGATCATTTTGTTAAAACACGGAGATACTCAAGTAAAAAGTTTCTGCTGAGCTAAGAACTAAATTGAACTTCGTAAGGCATTCTGTTGATATTCTGCATATTGTTGGGCATATTCCAGAGTATGTGTTTGGTGCTTCTGCTCACTGGTTTTCGCTGTTGGGCATATTGTTGTGGCATATAGAACAAGTTGCAGAGAAAGAAGGAAGCTTTGGGTTTACAAAATTGACATTGAAGCTGTAAGTCTTTGCTCTCCTTTTCTCTTATGAAATCGTATCAGTTTGGGATTTGGTTTTTTCACTTTAATTGGGAGATATCGAAATACTTAACTCAAGGGGCAAATTTATGCTCCACCTAATTGTTTTTAATCTTGCAACAAAGGAAAAAAAATATATAGTAGAATCACTCGCAAAATTATATTACATCACAAATCATACCTTTTTAGTAAATTGAAAGAAGAATGAATTATACCTATAAAAATCATGTGATTGCATTGATGGATAATCTATTATACAGTCTCTAATTATAGAGTAGCAGCTGCTTTCTTCTTCTTCCCAGCAGCTGCGAAAAAGTGCTTTAACTGCATTTAACTTTTTGAGGAAACAAAAAAAGTCCCCTCTTTTTTTTCAAATATTTTAAAGGATGATTTGAAATTCATGATAGCATAGTTGAAAATTGTAATTAGCTTGTAGTTGGCTTTTGTTTTGTGTTTTGGTTTGGTTTATGTTGTTAAGTTGTGTTTTTGTTAATATATATCATGTTTAAGTTTTTTTCTTTGTTTTTTGTTTTTGTTTCTTAAAGAAATCATGAATGAGTTGAACCCATTTGGAGAGGTGCATGACCCTACTAATAGTGAAGTTGGTTCGTCATCCGCATCTGTATCCACATCCGTATCCACATCCGCATCCGCATCCGCATCTATATCAACACCTTTACCCAATTTACCCATCCTTGAAACACCAACTCAAAATACACCTCATGCCCAAACACCATTTCAACCTAGTGGTCTTCCACCATTACCTCATTCCGGCCCAAGAAGAGAAAAATCGGAAGTATGGGATCACTTTGAGAGATATGAAGAAGTGGTTGAGAGTGTGAAGGAGGATGGGAGCAAATATGCAACCACTAAGAAGAGAGCTAGGTGCAAGTATTGCACTATGAGTTATGCAGCAGACTCTACTAGAAATAGGACCTCAAATTTGAGGAAACATATTGAAAACCTATGTAAGAAATATCCGGGGAGGGTTCCTAAAGATAAACGGTAAAAGCTCTTGTCTTTTGACCAAGACCATGGGGTTCTTAAGCCAACAATGCATGGGAAAGAAGAGTGGTTAAAGGTATGTGTAGAGATGGTAGTAATGGATGAGATGCCGTTTAGTGTGGTTAAAGGAAAAGGGTTTAGGCGGTTTTGTAATTCTTTGAACCCCAATTTTCAAGTGCCATCTCGTAGGACACTTGTGAGGCATTTCATGGCAATGTATGATGCCATGAAACAAAAATTGAAAGAAGAATTAGCACCACATAGAGTATGCCTCACAACGGACACTTAGACAAGTGTTCAAAACATCAATTACATGGTCATCACGGCACACTTCATAGATGGTGATTGGGACTTGCACAAAAGAATCTTGAACTTTTGTGTCATTTCCAATCACAAGGGGAACTCAATTGGTAAACTCCTTGAGTCATGTTTGCTTGATTGGGATATGAAGAAGATATTAACCATCACGGCCGATAATGCTTCTTCAAACACAAAGGCTATAGATTATTTGAAGTCGAAAATGGGCCATTGGGGAAACGGTAGTCTTCTACTAGAGGGAAAGTATATGCACATTAGGTGTTGTGCTCATATTGTGAATTTAATAATTCGTGATGGGTTGAAGAAGTTGGAAAAAAGCATATTGTGTATAAGAAATGCGGTGAAGTATGTAAGATCTTCTCCCAAAAGGTTAGAAGACTTTAAGAGTTGCGTTAAGAAAGAGCAAATTGAATGCAAAGGGCTTGTGGTGTTAGATGTGCCAACAAGGTGGAATTCCACATATATGATGTTGGAAGCCTCCTTAAAGTTTGAAAAGGCCTTTTGGAGAATGGGAGAAGATGATGAAGGTCCATATATTTCTTGGTTTGGTGAAGATGAACCGGATGTCGAAGATGGGGTGGTTATGTCTCATTACCCTAGAAAGAGGGAAGGGCCACCAAATAATGAGGATTGGAACAATGCTCGTTCATTTGTGAATTTTTTAAAGGTATTTTATGATGCTACATTGAAGATGAGTGTCACTTTGCATCCCGCTTCCCACACCACATTTCATGACTTGATTGCAATGGAAGAAGAAATTGAGGATTTGTTGATGGAAGAGGAGGAAATATTAAGTGAAACCCAAACCTCCAAGGTTTTGAAGGACATGGCACTTAACATGAAGATGAAGTTTAAAAAGTATTGGGGTGACCTTGATAAATTGAACCAAATTTTGATGGTTGCTCTTGTTCTTGACCCTCGATGCAAATTGGGGAACTTAGAGTTTATCTTGAAAAGTCGGTTTGAGAATCCGGAAGATGCGGTTAAGAAGAAGAATGAGATCAAAGAGATTTTAAAGAAGCTTTATGAAGAGTACGCCATGCCACCACCACCACCACCACCATCTACTCAAAGTAGTAGTTATTCTAGTGATACTACTACAATGAATACAAGTAGTAGCCTAAACCGGGGGGGAAAGAAACGAAGGTAAATGACTGAAAATTGGAGAAAAGAGACTCGAGCAAATGATGTTGTGGTATTTCGTGCTTCTTTGACTCCTAAGATTGTGAAGGCCTTAATTTGCTCTCAAAATTGGTTAAGTCAGATGACATATCCTCTTTACAATATGAGCCAACAATTCAAGAGATGGAGTTCTATGAATCGATTGAATTAGGTATGTCTTTGTAATTTTATATGTGCTTTATTAATGTATTATATAATATGTATGTTGGACTAATGTTTTAATGTGTTTATGTTTTTTTATGTAGATATTATGAGTTCATCCACACCTAGCACCATAGCTCCAACTACTTTTCAATGTTAGGAGGAATTTAATTTGGGTTGTAATGTATATTTGGTTGAATTTGGGTTGTATTTGGCTAGTAATTTATTTTGGAACTTATTTTGTTGAAGTTTGATTTAATTTGGGTTGTAATTTATATGTTGAAGTTGGATTGTATTTTTGTTGAAGTTGGATTCATTTTGATGATGTTGAAGTTGGATTGAATTTGGATTGAATTTTTGTTGAAGTTGGATTCATTTGAATTTGGATTGTATTTTTGTTGAAGTTGGATTCATTTTGATGATGTTGAAGTTGGATTGAATTTGGATTGAATTTTTGTTGAAGTTGGATTCATTTGAATTTGGATTGTATTTTTGTTGAAGTTGGATTCATTTTGATGTGTTGAAAGCTTGATGGAACCTCAAATTTGGGGTATGTTAGTATATAAATACATTTTGGGCAGATTTGTTAAAATTAAAAATAAAAAAAATAAAAAAAAACAGGAACCGCAGGAACCGAACCGGAACCGGACAGGTCCGGTTTGGTTCGGATTTTTGTATGGATGTTGAGCAGAACCGGTCCAAACCGAACCGGTCTGCACTATCGGATCAGGTTCCATTTTTTCCCCGAAACCGGTCCAAACTGAACCGTGCCCAGCCCTACCACGCGCCATGCAGAAGCTGGGGGGCATTTGTGGGAACCTAATTAAATCAAACCCTAGGTCACATAATTCCTACCATTTGGGGATTATTTGACCCAATTGGGAATTAATCAACCTAATTGGGAGTTACTCAATTTAATTGGGAATTACCCAATTAAATTGAACGTTACCTAATTAGGTTGAGAATTGATTTGGTTAATTACCACGATCCCCAAATAAATGAGGAGTTGCCTAATTGAATCAGGATTTGATTTGATACTTACCACAATTAGGGATTTGATTTACCCTAATGTTTGGGCCTAAATCTAGCACGCCAAAGTTCAAAAGACAAGCCCATTACCTGCCCAGCCCAAAAGGTTTGAGGACAACAAAATTAGGATCAAAGACAGATTGGGCTTCACGCCAGGATGTCGAAAACGAAGCCCCAGCCCAAAAAAGACCAAACTGTCATTTGGGCTTCAAGGATCAGCCCGTAATTTTTGTTGGGTTCAAACCCAAGGGATTAAAAACATACCCACGTGACTACCTCAGCTTTGAAAAGTCAGCAATTCCAACTAAAATAAAATATGAGAGGGACATCTCTGAAGCACTGCCAAACAGAAGATCAAAACCCATCTGAGTTCGAAGATTTTGCTCCAGAGCAATACACCTTCTTCCGAGGAATTCACGGATCATGCTTTCTAAGTTAGAATGGGAAACAGGGAGCTGTTCAGAAAATACAAAAGAACAACCAACCGCCATAAAAAAAACCCACACAGACGGTGGCGTTGGTTGAAATAGAAAAACTGCAACCCAGGAAACCAGGGAAGGGACTGCTTTAGGAAGTGACTACTGAAGGCCTATCTGCCATGATTGATAAAAATCCTTTCTACTTTACATTATAGGAGATCTTTTTACCGCCCATTATTAAAATCTAAACAAAAGACCACCGCCCTAAGAGGGTCTCTTATAAAAGCAGAAGTAGGCAAGGAAACAAAAGACACTCAATTTCATCAATCAATCAAACAACCAGAAATCAGCCAAAGGCAAAAAACTCAAAATGATCACTTGATCACTGAGAACCTTCAAACAAACTGGAGCAACCAAAAGCTCATTTGAGCCACAAAAGAAGCCAGCTATAGATCAGAATTTCCAAAGTTCAGACTTAGAGAAATAAGTCATTCAAAACGAGACTTCTCTCGTTACAAATTTGGTTCAGCAAAAGCCAAGACAAGCATAGTTTGAGTTTTCACAAATATGAAAACCTCAACAAATCTTACAGTGCAGTTCCAGCTTGCTAAATCCTCGAGAACAGCCACTTCTGCCCCTTCAAACTGAAGAAGCTGCAATTCTGCCCACTCAAAAGCCTCCCAAGGCTTGAATTAGATTAAAGCTCTGCCAAAATTGAACTTTGGTATCGATTTACAGTTGAAACTAAGCAGTTGAAGTTGTTGACAGCTCAGTCCAGCACAGATATACTCAGTCCAGCCTGGATCAGAAGTTTCTACCCAGGCAGAAATGGGATTCCAGCCATCTTTTTGTCTTTCTAGAGTTGATTTCTCCCTTCTTAATTTTGTAAAAGGCAATTCTGCCTAAAACAGTCCACTTTATTACTATCTATTCTGGCCAGAACTATCACTTTTATACTGAGATAAATTTTGAAAGTCCTCACCAGTCTGAGGCAAGAAAAGAACTTACTTGGGAGATATTCCTCACCCAAATTCACAATCATTTGTTTTAGAAGTCAGTAACTTGGGGCGCAAGTTATCCACTCTAAAAAGAAGTCTGCTAGGATTTACATCACTAGCAGTGGCACGCTCACACACCAAAGAAAGCTGACTCGTCGACCAACAAATGGTCTCCAAGCCAGTGGGGAACTTCGCCCTTCCACCTCAGGAGTAAACACGAAAACGGGTGAACACCTAATTAATCAAATCCCTAATTAATCAAATCAATTCCAAAAAGGGGAGGAATAATTCCCTTCCATCTACGGAATTATTCCTTTGAAACCCTAGCCTCCGAGACTACTATAAAAGCATAGCCACACACAACGGTTGAGGTACGCCTAAATTCTTACTAAAGCTCTGCAGAAATTATTTCTCAAAAACCCTAGCCACCTCCTCTCTTTCTCTCTCTTACACAAGGCTCCGGCCACCACACACGGCTCCGGCCACCCGGTTTTCCTTGAATTACCCTACCTAACTTAGGCATCGGAGGGCCTTTGGCCAACACCCCCCGGGTGTGGTCTTTTACTCCGATCTATTTTGCAGGGAGAAAGAGAGGCGGAGAAGACGAAGGAATCTTGGGCGAATATTCTCGTGGGGAAATTTGCTCCCTCAGTCACCCACCTCTGCTTCTTTCGCATTGTCAATTGGTCTTTTCCATGCTCTGTAATTAAGCACACTCAATTAGATTGAAGATTGAATGCTTACTTCACTTGAATTTGTAAACCCAAAACAAGAAATTTGTCTCAAAGATTGATGTGCTTACAATTCTCACATATGGGATTATGTTGCCTCCTCTAAAATTTGGAATCTGTTGGGAACTTGGGACTGGAAATTAGTTTGTCAAGTTTACGAACGAACATCACGCTTTCAAGTTTAGTTTTTTGCATCAGCCAATCTTTGGTAGCCTTAATTATAGACAAAATGAATAAGTTTTGTTGTTGATTAGAGCCACTCTATTAGATTGACAAATAGCAATCCATAGGTTATAGTTCTAGGTTGTGTGGACAGCGAGACTAAAGTAAGCTCAAACAAGAACACACGTTAGGAGTTTTGTTAGAGTGCTTGCTCATTCATTATGAGCTAGAGAACCAACCTGTATTGAGCTTGAGTTCTGGGGACAAGACAGCGTGAACAAATTCTTGGCTCCAACGTCACTGCGTACACCATATTCAATAAACAAAATTGCATTAGTGCCTTCGTACCCCTAGGTTTGCTGAATCGTGATCTTACAAATCTTCAAATGCTACATGTCTTTCTGGTCCTCCTTTGTTTTAATATGTTTTTTGGTTTTCTATTTTTTTTTTCTTTGGTTGCAGACTTATTCTGAATCACGTGGTCACAATTTCGCACTGAATGCAACATTTGATGAAGAATATGCAAGAGAAAGGGAGTATGTATCCAAACAAGACATTGAGAAAAAAGATCGGGAAACTATGGCCATGGATACGAGTCATATGTCCCCTGAAACAAAATAATTTTGGAAGCTAGAACAAAAGGATGTTATGAGAAGGAGAACACAAACTCCTCTGTCTTCTAAGCCGCCTTTGGTCCAAGATCACAAGCAAGTCCAATTTCCTTTTTTTTTCCAAATTTGGAGCATCCATAGTGAGGGGGTGTATTTTCGGGAGTGTAAAGCCACTTTTGCAAGAGTGGGTATGAATCGATTTCTTCTTTTTCCTTAGGCTAACTTACCTTGCTACCAAGCATATGAATGATCATAAAGTTTGGCCACTATATAATATTTCAATCCATATTATTTTTATTTAATAATATGTAAAATTGTCTCAGCGCATATTTCTTCTATTAATGTCTAATGCTAACTCAACTCATCAACAAGACGAACAAATAAAAATCAGCTTATAATTTGAAGATGAACAATAACATGTCAATTTGAGTGTTATTAGGGGAATTACATGCAAAAAAAGCAATTACAGCGAGAATTAAATCAAACCTCATTGCTGAAATAAAACCGACACTATTTGGTTCGTTTTGGGTCTCTGCTCTGCTCTGCCTCGATCGATTGTTTCTTTTACTACACACTTCTCCTGTTAAGCAATAGTGAAAAGACCAAAGACGGGTGAGGGATATCCGTGTCCTTCTTGGATAGTCAAAGGTTAATTTTGTCTTTAAAAGTTGCTGGATTTCATATTCTGAATCTGAACAACCCAAATAATGAAAGAGTGATAGGCCCAGCCCAATCATTCTCATCAACTGCTATAAATTTTTTCTGATTAGTCCAACAAATCAAAATTGTATATAACCACAAATGAGAAATGAGAAATCATCTGGCCTATTAGCTCAGCTGGTTAGAGCGTCGTGCTAATAACGCGAAGGTCGCAGGTTCGAGACCTGCATGGGCCACTTTTTCAACTGTTTTATCTATTTTTCAATCCTCGGTATATGTTTTCCACCAAAGAAGTTTCAATTTGTATTAAATATTTTAATTAACTTCATAAAAATTAATTAATTTTTTTAAAACTTTTTTTAGGCTTTAATTTTCATAATGATAAAATTTTCTTTGGAATCATTAATTACTTAATAGTTTTAATTGAGTAATATCTTACTCTTAGTTAATTAATATAATTAGTTATTATTTATTAAGTAATTTATAAAATCATTTAAATATTTAAATAATAACTAAAGAAAAAAATTAAAGTAATTAAAAAAACTAAGATATTACTTAATTACATATATTAAATTAAAGAAGTGGACCAAAAAATTAAAATAAAGAAACTTATTTATATTTTTAAAATTTTAAACTTAAAAAAAATCGACCGAGGAACTTTCGTTGGCTCAGATTTATGCCGGCAAATATTTGTCAGATAGACCTCTCCCTACGCAAATTACCTCTGCCGACGAAATTTCGTCGGCAAACATCTATTTCGGCAAAATTTCATCGGGATAAACCTGGGCTGACGAAGATTCGTCGGGAGAGGTTTTTTTAACATAAATATAAATTTATTATCTTTTAAGTAATTAGCTTTATTTAATTACTTTTAATTATTATTTATTTAGTGAATAATTAGTATTAAATATTATAATTAACTTCATAAATTATATTACTTAATAAATTTTTTTTAATTTTTTTAATTTTTTTTCTTAGATAAAATATTTAAATACAAAGTTTTCACTAAGTAAATAATGATTAAAACATAACTACTAATTAAAAAAATTAAAAAAAAGAAATCGAGATTATTTTATGGAGTATAGCCGCATAGCTATACGTTCAAAATATTCTATGTATATAGCCAGGCGGCTCTATGTTTAAAATAGAATATTTATGGAGTAATACATAGATAGAGTATTGCCGAACGACTATAGTTATGTGATCGGACTCGTCTCATGTTTCTTTATGTCTCCTTCGCATCCGAAAAGTATCTAACCTTGCTTGTCCCAGTTTATTATTTTAATAATGATCAGCCGAATATTAAAAGCTTTTGTTTTTTTTCTTCTAAAACTTCTTTATCATCAGAATTTCAGAATGCTAATAATTGTCTTGCTCAGATTAGGTCATGAGAAGGGCTTAGACGCACTTGATCATGGCCACAGATTAGGTCCAAAAAAAAATAAAAATTACATCATAATACATTACGTATAATTTTTTTTTTTGCCGATGAAGAAATTAAAAAAAAACTATTATATTAGGCACCAGCACCAGGGACTATCATCTTAGAAGGTAAACCATTCAAGTTTTCAATTACCAAATTCATGACAAACATTGTCATCCTCAAAGTACCCAGAAACAACTTCCTCAAAAAAAACCACATAACACCAAGACAAGAGACTATCAAGAACCTATCAGCTACCAAACTCATGACATCTTAAGCCAGCTTAATGCGTAACGTAACATGACTGAACTCAACGGTACCGACGAAGGGAGAGGGTGGTGTTTCTCTTCCAAGTTGCTCTGCGAGATGGACGTGCCTTGTGGTATAGGTGTCCCTTTCCACGCAATCCCCTGCACTTCTTTCCAGCCGAAGTCAGCCCACGAAGCTCCCTGTGCTTGTGAACAGGATTGCAGAGCCAGTTGATTCTTGGGTCATTTCGGATAGCATTATGAGCAACATCAACCAGGATTACCTCAAAGTACTTGTAGGTCGAATCCTGCACCCATATAGATAGATTAGCAAAGAAGAATAAGCAAGTGCATCACCATGAAATAAAACTAGCACCGAACCGGCACAAAAAAGAAAGAAAAAGCAAAACAGGTACTGCAACCCAAGTACCAAGACTATATAGAAGTAAGAACTGAGTCACCACCTCATTGATCCAGTATGAATTCAGAACCCTAAGGCCAGCCAATTTACGGCCAGCGCGCTCCTCGGCAACAGACCTCAAGCTGCGTTGAAACTTCAGCTGTGTCACACCTTGGTTTGTGGGCTTCCCATATACAATACCCTTGGAAACAGGCCTCTTGCGACCGCCACGCTTTACACGGACACGATAAACAACGTAACCCTGAAACACATTTTACTAGAACAATCAGCTAGAAGATCATAACCTACTGAACTTAAACATGGCTGGGGAACAAAAGGTACACGTAAAAGAAACAAAATATCATATCCAGACTGAAATAATGCACTTTATCCGATCAGGATAAAAGCAAGAGTCATCGAGAGATCTCCCTAGGTAGATGAAAATTGTTCGGTTTAGTACAGCTAGTCTTAGAAAGCATCAAAATGAACAACACACAAAAGGAAATGTGCAGGCTCACTGAAACAATAATATCTAATTATGTATCATTAAGCAATGCATGAAAATTATAGACCCCTCTAGATATGCATCAGATAGGCATATACAATACAAGTCAACCTTAGTCATGAAGTTAGATAAACCTAATTTCAACAATGAGTTGCGTATAGGATGCGATCCATGAAATTATATATCATTACCTGCTTGGCCTTGTAACCCAAAAGACGAGCCTTGTCAGGGCGTGTGGGTCTTGTGACTCGGACAATTGAAGGATGCTGGCGATATTCCCAACAGCGCACCCTCTGGACAAACCTCATCACATCAGATTGCTTCTTCCTCCATAACTCCGTTGGATACTTATAAAATCCTAGTATCACCAAAACAGAACAAAACCAAAGTTACATAATAGATCATTGTTGAAGGAAATGTCTGTGATATTTAAAACTAACTGCAATCACAGTCTCAAACAATATCTTTGCCGTGCGTCTCAACTATAAAATAATGTGATTAATTTCGTGGAAATCAAACAAACATAACTTTAGTCATATACTCCACCAAATCAAATACTACCAGCCTTGAAATGTTGCCTAAGAAGTGTAGGAAAAAAGCAAAAGAGAATAAAAGATTTTTTGTTCCAGAATTTTTATCTTTCACAACCATGGAAAACCAACAGCCTCAGTCACCAAAGCATCAGACAAATACCAACCCAGTTACAATAAAGTGTCCATTTATATCGAAATTCAACTTTTATTTTTCTGCTTTCATTAGCCATTACTGGGATTTACAAACCAAATAAACGCTAGGCGCACAACATTCCAAAAAGAATTTAACATATAGAAAGGAAAGCTAGAAAATCAAATGCATATAAAACAGATTCGGATGAAGTGTCACTGAAAACGAGAGAGAGAGAGAGAGAGAGAGAGAGAGAGAGAGAGAGAGGTACCCATTGTATAAAAATGAGCTACAATGCTCAGGCTTCGGCAGTGGGGCTAGGGCTTTCACCACGCAGAACTAGGGTTTGTGAAGAAAACAGAGTGTGGTGGAAGTGGTCGTGGACTTCTAATCTGGGCCGTCCATTTCCTACGAAACCCTAATATTAAATGGTCCCGAGACGACGGCGTGTCGCGTCCCAAAGAAACGACAGCGTCTTTTTTGGCTCTTAAATGAATGAACCCAAAATCTTGGAGCCCAAATCCATGACAAAAACATGTTTCTAAAGGGGAGGGTCCCACGTTTATGCTAATTTGGACCCTATGTTTTTTTTTTTTGTTGGGTTTTTTGGGTTTTTTGGGTCTGAAGGTTTGGACTCTAGTTTATGCTCTGCTCAGTCAGACAAAAAGGACATTTAGAAATCAGATGCCCAATAAGACAGCAACGCAATTGCACAAGAAGCTAGCCATTAATTGTTGATTGAGGAACAAAAGGGTGTGGAGTAGGTCACACCTCTCCAGCCCATCAGTTCACTCCACTTGCTTTCTCTCTCCTTTCTTGAAAAACTTTGGTGCGGCTCCTCCCCATGTGGTTCTTCCAACATCTTTTATCATTTGTTTATTTTTATATTCTTACCATTTTCCAACTCATATGGTATGAATATCAATAGATATTCACTTACTCAGATGATCCTACTATATTTTAATCTTTTATATTATAACACGTAAATAAGTTATACTATATGATTGTACTCCAATACATTACTGTAATTATTTATGTTTTAGTTTTTTTATCCTGTACAAAATGATATTTTAAATTATTCTAATGTACGAAGAAGGGAATCGAACTTAGGCACAAGAAGGTGAACAGACTATTGTAGCCTGGGCCTGAGTGAAGATCGGTTCGTAATGGTAGATGGCTCTTCCATTAACCAAACCAAAATTTTGATAGACTTCGAATCGATTAACCTAACATTCAGTTCGGATTGGTTTGGTAGACCGGTAGTACCGTAATAAAAACATACTAAAATATAGTTTATAATAATTTCACATAACATAAGTTCTTGAACCAAATTATTCTTGTAAAATATAAAAATTCAAAAATCTAATTCATTCAAGTACGAAATCAAATAACTTAGTTTTAAAGTTACAAACGAACATGAAAAGTACATAATATTAAGAAAGGAGGCCTAGTAATCTTCAACTCAAATCTGATTACCATACATATACACTATATATTGTCTAAAACTCTATTACCGTATCAAGGACATGGTAAGTTTTGTTGTGAGAGATGTTTGATGAGATAGGTTAATTGACTATATATCTGGAAAAAAAAAATTGAGTATACAAAACTGTAATTTATTAATGCAAGGGAGCTACTTGGGACCATATGTGATGTCTTTATATGAACCCAAAAGTAACTTTTGTATACAACAGAACACAAATGAGGGCACAAAATCATGCATCTGTCTGTGTTTATAATGTAACCATGCATTTTCTATAATGTAATCATGCGTCTGGCTTTCTTCTTTGTTTACCTCAAAAAATTTGAAGCCATGATCAACGAATATACATTGTCTATTATAGAAGATTCATGTGCTTCAGAACCTGGCAATGATGACAAAGCAAATGAGCAATTGACTTCATGCCCATCACAACTTTGTATTTATTTATTTCACCAGTTTTACAAGTCAATAGGCCACTAGTAAGTTGACATATGTATATTAACATTTAAAAAATAAAATCATTATAAATATCGAATTGGTACGGATTTTTATCGAATTAGCGATATTGTTACCTGTTAATCAAACCAAACATTTCAATACGGATAGAATTGGAATATTTAAAATTATAAATTAATCATTTAACCAAAACAAACTAAACTGTCGATACGTGAAGAATTCAAATGAGATGCCCACGCCAACTAACAATACATGTTCTTTCATTAAAAATAAAGTCAATGCGTATTCACCCCTGTATTGTTCATCACGTGTTGCCACATCATATTTTTCCATTTGTCCAGTTGATATATTTATGGAATTGTACTCAACTACAAGAATTAAAAATGCAATTAGGCATTTTGTCCATCTGGATTGTTAAGAGATTATCAGTAACTATACTACCTGGCCTAAATTATTCAAAAAGAACCACAAACAAAAATAAAAAATCGTTGGCTGAACACTGCAGTGAATAACAAAATAAGAAATTAAGGTCAAGGTCAAAGTTCATAGCTGTGCACAAGACACTCATTCCTACTAACTTATATATTTTCATTAAATAGTACACAAGACACAAATAATCATGCTTTACAACTTCTTGATGAATTTTTGTTCATAACCCCTTTGCAGCAAGCTGCTTCTTCAGGCTGAGGACCTCGACTCCTTTTGTCGCTAACTGCTCCTTTAGGTTTTTTGAAGCCTCCTCAAACTTTCTGTTCATGTGATCGGACTCGTCCCGTGTTTCTTTATATCTACTTCGAAAGGCATCTAACCTTGCCTGTGCCCCTTGAAGCCTCATTCGCAGCTTTGCCTTCTCTATGCCGTTTTCAACTTGATCCTGTTTGAAGTATACCAGGCCAAATTAAAAACTAACAAAAGAAAGATAACATTACTTGGGACAGTTTTGTTTTGTTTTGTTTTGTTTTTTTTCATTCTTTTCTGAAAGGAAACAACTACTTGGGACAGTTCTAAATTTGTGAATTCTGACAACTCCAGATGAAAAGTTTTTTACTTCCCTTTTTTTATCTTTTGTGGCAGAAATTTTGACACTGTTTGGAGA
This sequence comes from Prunus persica, assembly GCF_000346465.2. Lineage (NCBI taxonomy): Eukaryota > Viridiplantae > Streptophyta > Magnoliopsida > Rosales > Rosaceae > Prunus > Prunus persica. The sequence continues at coordinate 7,661,120 of NC_034015.1, forward strand.
GCGTGGATCTTATTATCCAAACTGCTATTTAACAAAAACCTATCAAACCCAATTGTTGAAGCGACAGCTGCGCATCTATTGGTCATGCCCAGAAAGATGAAAACTACCTTGCACAACAAATGAAAGTATACAAGCACTTACTTTGTGAATCTTAAGCTCCATGCTTGAAATTCTCCTTGTCAGTTCCTCCACTTGAAACTTTGCCTCCATTAACTGGTAGTAAATTCATCAACATTTGAAACGACTCAAACAATTTAGGTGCCAATGAAAAAACAAGGACTTTTCAGTGACCTACCAAGTCATTGTAACGTTTATTGAGACTTTCTTCTTCAATTGCATGTTTCTGCTGCTCTTCGATCTGAGTCACTAATTTATCCTTTTCCTTTGACATAACACAGAGCTGGTTGTTCAGACTCTGTAGAGAACATGCAATCAATCAAACAAATGGAAAAAATTCTGAAAAAATAATGTTAGTTCCTTCCTCAATATTACTGAACTTTTCTCCCTGACCATTATATCCTGGTGCGTAGAGAACAGAATGGAGATCATACCTGGTAGTCATTTGAAAGTTCTGACAACTCTGTTATTCGAGTCAACAAACCTTCTCTTTCTTTACTCAGAAAGCTGAGCTCCTTCCGAAGCATATTCACTTCCTCGGATTGATGAATTCTGCACATCTCTGAATTTGAGCTCAACATCTAAATGGTTTATAAAGTAAAAGTTAAAAAGCCGTGCATACCAATCATTACAGTTTGTGTAATAACCATACAATATTCTGAGCTAAAGCAAATAACTCACCTCTTCAGACCGTTTGCTCAGAGCGCCAGTTATATTTTTGTCATTATTCACTTGATCAATCTCAAAAGACTTCTCCATGCTACAACAGAAGAAGTATAATAAAAAAACAATGTTTTGGTCTTCCAGAAATTCATGACTTTGATATTAATATTCAAGATATTCTAATAAATATAGCAGCAAAGAAGATTCAATAAAATGATAACCTAATAAATCCAGCAGCAAAGAGCAGAAAGTAATTTTTATAATTAGATAACAATTTGTGACATTATCCCAAAAACGTACTACAAATCTATTCCATCTTTGGATATTCTTTTAACATTTTCCGACAGTAAAGAATTATGGAAAATTTATCCTAAGCCTACCCCCCTAAAAGGACTAACAAACCTTGAAAGGTGAAAACATGAAATATCACAATATACCTATCAGACGACAATTGAATACCAAAAGCTAGAGGTCCATATAATTGCTTAATTCAGCAAATGACAATATGGCCAGAATTATTCCAAAGTAAAAATTAAACATGCATTGCCGCTAATGGTATATAAGACCAAATAATATAAAAGAAGATACCAGTTTACGGAGAAACAAAAGGGAAAGGAAACTGACGCAAACCTGCAAGTCTTCTGTCCCGCCGTTTCCTCACAAGAAGTTAATCTTTCCCTAAGGACCTTGCATTCTTTTCTACAAGACTCCAATTCATTTCTCACCTTACATTTTGACATAATCATAAGCAGGTTAAGCAGATACCGCTATGAATAATCAAGTAACAAATATTGTTGTTTTTAAACATTCTATATCACAAGTAAATGCATCCGAAACAGGTAAAGACCAGCTACACTATCTAGACAAAATGGTGATAACAGATCTTTCCTATTAGTCAAACAGGGGAAATGAAATTCATATTTTCAGTCAAGCAATGTGGATGAAGAGATATCTTTTGTGATACCACAACCAAAGATTCAGCCTTAGAAGTTTCAGCAGGAGATAATCAAACCAAAGGTGATACAATAAGGTCAATCCATAATCGCCAAATTCACTCAAAGAAAGAAGGGTGTGCATCCCCTCAATTTCCTTTTGAATTGAAATTTTTGGCAGACAACAATTTGAAGAATGGCAAGCAAACTCTTCACGATGTACACAATCGGAGATGAACCTCACCTCTGACATTTCCCGTGATAATGATGTAATCTCCATGTTGTATACCTTTGATTTCTCTTCTATGGCTTCAATGGAAGCCTTCTCCTTAGCTGACCATATTGCTCTTTCCTCCTCCATTTCCAAAAGGGAATCTGTAAGTTGCTGCCAGCCAAAGATACAATCAAATGAGCAACTTTGCACCAAGAAACACACACAGGTCAAAAAACTCAACTACAGATTGATGTTTTTAATTTATAATTCAGGAAAAGCCCCAAAACTAGTCTACCATCGCCAAGTCTTCCTTTTCTTCAGTGAACATTTTAATGGAGCCTTCCATCTTTTGCTGCTCAAATTCAGATTCTTCCAGCCTCTGTTTCTGAATATACAGATAAATGACAATGAAAAATTAAAACATTTGCACAAAAAAGCAAACTAGCAAGTTATTTTTATAAATGAAAGTAGAAAAAGACTTAGGATAGTGTGAAAGAGAAATGCGGACTAGCTTACCAGGGCCAAAAGCTCTTCCTGCAATGCTTCAAGTTCCAAGTTTGATGTACTCAATTTTTCAGACAGGTTTTCTAGTTCAGATGCTAAACCTTCGCTAATCGACACAGCATCTTCTTTTTCCCTGTATACAGCTGCTAACTCTTCTTCTAGAGAAGTCATCTTTGTTTCCATTTCAAAAGCATAAACTTCCATCTTTTTGTATTCTTCCTGAAAAACAAGAAAAACAAAATAATAGAGTTGCCATCACTGAATACTAAATGAGGCTCAAAAAGCTTAAGCAAAGTAGAATAACAACTAGGACCATAAAACATAACAAGTAAAATTCTAATTTCACTTTAATATCTTAACAAAATATTAACTATCAAGGCATTCTCTCTTCATCAAGAAAATTAGTTTCTTTCAGTATAAGTATCTCTTCACATCAGCGTATGGACATTTACAGCTAAAATAACTTGCATGCAGCATAACAAATTTTATGCAGGATAGTAATGGAAAAGAGCTTATAAAACATTGTCACCACCTGCAATGTCTGTTCAAAAGCAAGGTTTTTTGTTCTTTTAGAATCAGACATAACTGAATCACGCCTTCTACCAGCAAGTGAGTCACGCTTGTTCATGTCACGTTCAAGAAGAGAGTTCTGACCGTGCAATCGTTTTATTTCTCGTTCGGCAGAAGCTTTTTCACCCTGCAAATGAGCGAATATGTTTGTGAAAGCGAAAGGTTGTGTTTGGATGATATCAATGACTGAAGAAAATAAAGCATAAAGCTCAAACCTCCAGTTTGGTCTTCTCTTGTATGGCATTCTTAAGCTTAAACTCAGTCTCTTTCAACTTCATTCTTGTTTTCTCAACATCTTTTCGCAAACTTTCCTTTTCCTTAGCCAAAGAACAAGATGATAAACCTGATATTTCCTTTTCAAGGACTTGCATATAAGAAAGATATTCTCCCTTTTCCAAATCCTGTTGTTCCAGAAGTTCCTGAAATAAACTACTATCAATGAAAGGCTTTTACTGGTTACTAACAGTGATAAGCATATTAATACTAACATACAAGCTTACCCTCAAGGACTTTTCAGAATTTTGAGCGTCTAGTTTCAGTTCCTCTATCCGGTTCTGAAGATCAACTGTTTGATTGTGCAGAAGGCACTGCATACCAGATAATAATACAGCACAAAAAAAAGTCAATGTGGTCAAGAAGTAAATAGATTTCAGGGTCTTTCAAATAAGTATAGTTACAACCGAACCTTTTCATTCTCAAGTTCAGAAACTTTTTCCATCAGATACGAGTTTAACTTCTCGTGGTTACTTATAATATTCTTTTGTTGTAAAGAGAACTGGCACATTGAAGTCTTGAAATCCTACATTACAAAGAAGTCAAGCCACTAGATGGTGAGAGAGAATACAAGCATTTATAGCATAAAGACCCGCACAGGCTTCAGAAAATAAATTAAATGAACCTCAGAGATAACTTCTTATGACATCAGCAAGCAATATCTTTAGAATACTAACTGTAAGTAAGAAAAGCCATTAGGAGCTGATGTTTCGAAAGTACTCACTAGGAACGTATCAAATAGCACAGAGAAACTCTTAGAGCCCTCGTCCAGAAGTGAAGATACACTTTCTATTGCTATTTCTGAGCTTTGAACTTCCAACATTATTTCTCGGACTTCCTTTGCAAGCTTGATCACCAAGTCAGAACTTTTGTCCTATACAAAGATATTAAAAGTTAGCTGCACAGACTTCGAAAGAGAACATGTATACTCAACCAAACCCTATATTTACAAACACCATAAAATATGTGAACAATAGATAAATAATGACTCGCCGCAGAAAATAACCCAAAGGAAGGAGATCATACATCCACTTTTGCTACAGATTCGTTCCAAGGATGCTCACGAGCGACCCTAGCCTCCTCACGTGCAATTAGAAGCTCTTCATAGAGCTAAGGACATCAAACAATAAGAGACCGTAGTACCATCTTCATAAAAGATAAAACAATGGAAGTGAAAGAAATGACGGTTCTCTCGATCTTTCTAAAAGAGAAAACAGAGAGCAGCAAGTGGGTAGGCTTGTACATACATAGATGGAAACTTAAAACAAATACAACACTTTGACTGGATATGCTAATAGAAAGGTTTATTTCAAGGCCATATAGAAACTTAGCTTCTGTGACGGGAGGAGAACATGCAAGAGACTTACACCTTAAATAAAAAACCTAAAACAAATCATTTTCCTGTTGAGACATTAAAAATGCATCCTGAAACGGTATTCATAGTCAAAATTCATACATACATATACAGAGGTATGATGAATAGTCAAATATATATATGGAGGCATGTTGAACAGTGGGGGTCCTGATCATGCACACATGTGAGTGACACATGTATATAATGGACAAACACTTACACACACCCTATGTGTGTGTCTAATTCGGTTAACTGCAAAAATCCAAACACACACACACACACACACACACACACATATACATATATATATATATATATATATATATAGAGAGAGAGAGAGAGAGAGAGAGAGAGAGAGAACGCAAAATTTTCTGTTAAAAATGAAGCCTGCTTGTATGGAATAAAAAAAAGTATTGTTAACCATTTTCTTTTCCTGCGTTTCTTATTAAGGTGGATGGCCATAATAAGCTAGAATCTTAAAAGATTGCAGCAGATTAGCATTCAAAAAAAAAAAAAGACTGCAACTTGATTGTTCAGTGCAATTATCAGCGTAAATGTTTAAACCTACTAACACCCTAAAAAGTCTTGAATAAGTGATGAAGCTCCAGGTAGATTAAATCTATTCACATGCTTATATATAACAACCGACTAACACAAACCATGATTACCTCGCCAAACTTCTCCCTGGCACATATGTTCTGCTCTGTTGCCAGGTCAACTACACTATCCAGATTCTGCTGGCTTGAAGACTTCTCCATTTCTAGCATCTTAATCTGCAAGTTGAGGACAAACAATAAATGACAAAAATGTCAAAATGAATAAGCAAAGCAATAAAAATAGCAATAACTACATACTGAATTTTAAAATTTGCAAAGATAATAAATAAATAAATAAAACAAGAAAGAATATCAGAAAACAGGTCCATATGAAAAAATAAAACAAAAGAGTAAGAGGACGACCTGTTCTTGAAGTCGCTTAATCACAAGAATAGCCTCCGACTCTCTTAAACTAATGTTATTGTCCCCATTAATGGTACCTTTATCGAGATAAGATGTGAAGTAGTCATTATACATTGCTCCAGAAAACATATCAGCCTCAGCAAGCTTTTGTGTCAAGCATTCAATTTGTATCTCACTCAAAGTTCTCTGTATGAGGTAATGATTAGTATAGAGTGCAAAAAGGTTTGCTGATATATTGAGGAACAGAAACAATAAAATATACGAACCTGAGTTTCAAATTTTATAAGCAAATCTTCATATTCTGCTTGCAAATCTACTAAATCATTGTCCTGCAAGATTATGGAGATTAAAAATGTGGATTGCCAAAAGTTCAGAACAGAAAATGTAATGAAAAAAAGTACAAACCAGGGGTAAGCTTTTCTTCCTGGGTGGCACTTTTCTCCTGTTAGTAACATGTAATAAAGCACATGGATCGGGAAGAGCAGAGTCATCCAATGTGATGTTTTTACATTCTTCATCTTCTTTGCAAGACTCATTCTCGGCAACTTCAGTCTCATGCACCAGTTCTTGAAAAGGAAGAAGTGGTCCAACATCACGCATAGGTCTCACGGTTTTTGCCGCGGATGCCTTTGATTGGATGGTGGATACCACCTAAAATGCAGCAAAGTAAAAATAGCTGAAACTTGCAACATATCTGATATGACATGGCCAGAAAAAGTTTAGAGACCATATCAAAAAAGATAACAAAAGTACTTAATAAGTATTTCCAGCAGCCTGTCTCCTGTCTTGTTATCTAGAACCAGGCAATATAACAGTCACATAGATATACTTAATACGTTTGCACATTATAATCCAGCCAGATGAAAGAAATGCATGAAGCCACATGAAAGGGTCAACAAAATGTAACATTCCAATTGCTGAAGATTGGCTGCAGATGCCATTTTCCTTATTTCCAGCTTTAGTTTAGGGCCACATCCATCATATGCAATGCGGTGTGGATAAAAAGATAGAGAAACTGATGAGAGAATTTCCATGGGAAGGGATGCTGGAGGGGAAGAGATTATTTGGTCATATGGGATGTGGTATCTCAAGTGAAGGAGAAAGGTGATGTAGTACAGCCCGTAGGTATTAAATTAATCACTTAACAATCGAACAGAGAAGAATATAAGAGTTCGAGGAGAAGAAATATAGGTCGAAAAGACGAGACAAAGGGCAGAAACAGTATAACAAAGAAGAATATCGGAGGTCGAGGAGAAGAAAATATAGATCGAAGGGGCGAAATCAGAGAGTTCTAGGAAAAGGTTTACTCAACATTCAAATCTAAATTTTAAAGAACTACATGGGGGTATTTATAGCAAACAAAAACCTAGACATAACAGGATAAAAATCCCTTGCTTAAACAGAAATTCTAACCCAAATAAAATAGGAAACTTAAAACTAGAAATCTGGAAATCTGGAAAAGTAGAAATCCTACTAGAATTTGGAAAACTAGAGAATCTAGGAAACTAACAAATACATTAGAAAACTAATAAACTTAGGTCCTACGCGTCCTGCATCAAAAGGGGGTTGGCGGTTGGGCCAATTTGGTGAAGGGAAATGAGGCACTGCTGGGAAAATGGTTGTGGAGATTCACGGAGAGAGAGAAAGCCTGTGGTATGCTATCACTAAAAGCAAATATGGGCTGCATGAGAATGCTTGGTATTGGAATATAAGCTGTTTGCTGCATCAAATTGATTCTGATTGAAGAGTTGACTTCCTTGATTAGCTTAATTGTTAATTGATTAGATCAGTTAATAAAGATGAGGCTAATTTGTATTTCTGACGTTGGGTCTTGGATTTTTATTCAAACACCTTTGTACTCAAGTAATGCGACACAATTTTATTTCAACGAGGTATCACACCTATGTCCAGTGGCCATCTTGTCCATATTTCTGTAGAATTTCGTTTTCCTTTAATGAAACTTTGCTTCCTAACAATAAACAAAAGAAGAATTGCGTAGTTGTACAGTTTGAGAAGATTGAGGTTTCCATGATTGTATCTTCTGGTGAATTCTTGTTTGTTAAGCTTTGTACTCATTTCAATCGTAGTGAAATTGTGTCTCAAAAAAAATTACATTTCTATTAAGTACTCAACAACACCATACAATTTTTTTTATTTTGCATTTGAAATAAAATAGAAACAGAGTATGTATGCAATATAGAAACATATGTACAAGATAAATCTGTTTTGTATAGATTAAAAATTGGAACTTACAATTAAATGAAAGATGAAATGAAGTAATCATATACACTTCGCAGGAATAAAGTATTACCTCTCCCTGAGTCTCCCTTGTAAGATTACCTGGACACCAAGTATCACGCCTCTTCTCCTGCAGCAACAAACAGGAAAACTTAACGAGAACCAGAGGGAGAGAGAATGAGAGACAAACAGACAAAAAACAAGGAAGGAAGAGATAGTAGGGATTATGTAGGTAATAAAAACAGAGGGAGAGAGAACGAGACAGACAGACAAAAAAACAGGGAGGGAAAAGCTATTAGGACTATACAGGTGAGAGGATTAGCAAGTAAACCATAAACACAAGTTATAGGTGTAGATAGTCAGGAAACTGTCACCCTCAATATGGGAATAAACATTCGTTGTGAAAAAGGGCCTAAAACAAATTTTTCAAAGAGGAGTTACATAACTTGAGTTACACTAAAACACAACGAAATCTATCGAAAATCTCCTAGGTTAGCTATTTATATAGCAGATCACCTGTATTACGTGACACAAACATGACTCGAGTTCCACTAAATCACAAGTAGTGTGAAATTGTCACTGGTACAGAACCAATATAACTTCGTTTGCAGAGCAATTTCTCTTCTTCAACATGGACCTAATCAACTAATATCCCAGCCTAAAGAAGTAAGATAATAGAAGATAACATAATGGATACACAACCTCCTTTTTGTGCTCTATTTCTTAAGGGTTCTTTTATATTTTCAGGACTAATGTGCCAAATCAACCATTCCGTACATTTTTAGTTATGCATGAAGTGGGCACCTGGTTATATTGGTCAGCCATTTTAAACCCTCCACATATATACCAAATCTCTTACAACTTTTTTGAATGAGACTTTTTTTAACACAAAACTCAAACAATACACACAGTGGACAAGGAGTCCACAACAATTGTGCAACCAGAACAAACAAAAACAAGGTCCTATCAAGCCTCGATACATCAAAAATGTAACTAGCATCTGTCTTCCAATCTCATAAAACAGCAGAAAGACCCTAGGAACATTACAAGAAGAATCCCATAGAGATGGACAAAATTCAAATCAACTTTACAACTCTCAACCACCTTTGGCCCTCTGTAGTCCTCAATGCTTCTATTCTATTTCATCCAAATGACCTAAAGGACAACAAGAACTCTACAGCTCCGTAAAAGCTTCACTTTTTCCCACCACCAAAATCTTTATGCCTCGCTCAACATATATGAGCACTCTCCTGGAATAACCCAAACCATAGCAGCTTCCCTAAACAGGTTAAACCACAATTTAAAGCAACTGAGCGATGAAGCAATAAATGGTTCATTTTCCGCTGCCCTCTGCCCATACCACACCAATTTGGAGATATACACACATCTGGTCTTCTCTTCTTTATCAGGTCAGCACCAATTTACAGCACTCTAAGAAACTACCATAACCTGGCGAAAATTTTCTTTCCATGGTTAGGACTTGGCCCGTTCACAGCCAGTCTTGCATCTCATCCATTTCCCTGGATTCCGTACTGGCTTCTGGTCACAGCATACCAAAAAGATTCCCTTTCCAAAAGAAATCCCCACCAACTTACCCAACAATGCTTAGGTTTTTTATACCAAATTACCTATCCCTAATCCCCCTCTCTTTGTGTATCAATATAAACTAAATCTTATCTGATTGGAAAGGAAACAATAAGACCAAGCACATATTTTCTGTCTAAAGATAATGGAAACTTGAACTTTGTAGTAGTTATTCTCATAATTCCAAAACAATAAAAATAAGAAACAAAAGATTTATTTGAAAATCAAAGAAGAGAAGTAATGAAAATTAATTTATCATCTTGCAAACCTTCTTGAAGCGATCGTGAGTCTCATCCCTATTTGAATACAAAACCATTGAGCTCAAATTTTCAATTTTCTTAGCTTGCTGTTGCACCATCTTCTCTCTTTCGGCTTGGGCTTTCTTTTCCTCCTCCAACTCCAAAGCTATGCGCTCCCTCTCTAACTCAGTCTGCACAGCAAGTATACATATTCCATAATACACTTGCTTCTTCTAGTTACAGGAAACCATAAAGTGTATATTGTCAAACCTGCAGTAGTGTATTTCGCAGATTGAGGATTTCCTCTGCCCAATGTTCTGAATGAGATTCCTGAAACACAGTATAATAAAAAGCTTACACTTCACATACACAATCTAAAATTGATAATAATTATAAATGAATGACAACGCTGGCTATAAAAATAAAACCAACCTGCAATTTGGCTCGAAGCACCTCAATTTCCTTCTTTTGACGCTTTAGAAGAGCAGCATCTGTTAAAATCTGCCATGAAGAAAAGAAATAGGTTCAAATGCAGTAGTTAAAAACATATGGTAGGCATAAAAGAACCAATCTTATGGCCAAAAATGCCTACTAGGCAGAATCTCAAAGGGAAGATTTAAATTTAACCCAAAAAACAATTAAAATTTAAAATTTTAAAAAAAAACCTCGTTGACACGAGCACAGTTTGTGACACGTAATGCTCTACTTGCAAATTGGAGACTGCTTTTAGTCTCGTCTGCATGAATCTGTCAAACCAAAGGTTCTGAGAAACCACGCAATAACATACAAAATAAAATATCATAATTCAAAAGTTAAAGAATATTCAACTGCACAAGTTACAGAAACCAAGAGAGTCAGAAGCAAACAGTACCTTACAAAAGTTGGGTGTCAATCATTAACACTCTCTTTTGACCAATACACAATATACTACTATTTGTCGAGTTGAGTATTCTTGTGGTTGATTAGGAACCTTCTAAGAAAATTTGAACCTAACTGAAAGTACTAGATGATATCCTCTTTTTCTTAATCATGTTTCTACTGTTTGAAGCAGTGAAATTTGAAATATGAAATCCAAAATTTCCTCCCATAAAATGTGCATCATATGGTCTAAACATAATTAAAGAACTTCTTTGCTATATTCAGGACCCCATCCAATGTAAGCTAACAACCAAACGACCAAAGAAAGGACGCCCCTACGCCTACATACATAAACCTATCCCATAAGCATCCTGTTACATGTGCACACTATTCGAAAAGTTGACACCTAGAACCCTCCAAGTAATGCCCGTCATTTAACATTCTTTTGTGCAAAAAACAGTGGGTCTGGAACTCACTTATTCTTACATTTCCCGTATGCTTTAGGGCTGGGGTGGCAATGGGTTCAGGCTGCTGGGGTTAGTTGGGTTATTCCTCAGCCACCCTCAGAAAGTCTTTGTGAACTGTTTAAGTCTTTTTGGGGTGAAAGGAGAGCATGGATATTATGAAATGGTTTTTTGGGTAATTTGGTTGGAGAGATGTGCAATAATTTTTGAGATTATAGTTGGGATGAAGTGGAGGACCTGACGCAGGACAAGAGGGATAATTAATACACAAGATTGAAGCTTGTTTAAAATTAAATTTTTTAAGGCTGTAAGATTGTAGTGAGAAAGAACAAAAGGGAAATTTATGGAACGATAAGCAATTATAGGAAAAGGATAGGAACTACTAGCACCACACCAGTAGGATTCTAGGAATCACTCCTAGAGGCCTTAGTGCATCACAACTAGGGTTAGGTTGCATCACACAAACTTAGAGAGCTGAAAAGTTCCGACAAGTTTATTCGATCATCAAATCGTCAAGGTGTAAACAATTTTATTCAACCATCAAACCTATCCACTTGTGTTCCTCATCAAGACCTGTCGGGGAAAGTCAAGTCGGCTTTGGGGTAGATATAAGTAGGGTTTGTTTATTTCAGATGACAGAGTTATAGTTTGGTTTTTTTTAATGAGATTATCAAGATGATGGACCTCTTGTCCAACAAGACTTTGCTCCTTGTATTTAGGTTATTATTTAGGCAAAGTACTGGGCAGCAGTATGGGCTTCTGTTTCTCCAATTTTTAGGAAAACATCCCTTTCAAATATTTTGCTTGATTGGAAGGCAGCAGTGTCTTGATAAGGATTGGTTTCTTCTCATAGTTGTACATCTATGTACTAGTTGTCCTGTTTCTTTCTGTTATTGGTGGATTACTTGTCCACTTTTCTGTACCCTTTTTTTATGAAATAAAATTTCTCCTTTTCAAAAAATAAATAAATAATTCTGTTTATCATTAAAAAATGACCATCGGAAACCTTACTTGTGCTAGCGTGATGTTGCATATTATAGCTGTATTTGCATTTCCACCCAAAGCAGGTTGCAAAATTCGCGTAAGTTTGCTATCTCGATATGGCACATGTCCCCTGCATCAAGTACTGAATAAGGTCAATATATGACATGTACATAGAAATACACTTGACATTCAACAAATGCAGAACATACCCTTGACTCTCAGCACCTTCACTCAATTTTTTAATGACAGTTCCCAATGTCATAAGGCTTTTATTTATATGGGAACCCTCTTTGAGCCGGACACCTTCGGCACCAGTTTTTGCAGCACGTTCTGAACCAGCTAGGTCCACTAAATTCTAGAACCAAAAGAAAACATTCAGAGCAAAACAAAAGAATTTTTGTGAGAATTACAAATACAACAAAAACACACATTTCATCAATAATAAAATAGGAGGGAAGGAAAAAAAAATAAAGATATCTATTAATTTTAATAAAAACATACCAAAACTGAAACACGGACCGCATCACAAGAACTACCAATATCTTCATCTTCGTTTCTATCTCGACTTTCAATTATCTATTTAAAGCATAATAGTAGCCATATGAGATGTATAACCTAAATGGCAACCAACAACGGTAAGGATGTAAAATTGTACCATGCGGAAAATGGTGTGGGACCTACTACTGTACAGATTCATATTTGTCTCTCCAATATGCCGATGAGCTGAAATTTTAAAGGATGATAATGTCAAAATAATGTCAATATGCCTAGGTCAATAATAGCACCTTGCTTTTAGGTGAAGGGAGGGATTGAGAGTGGATGGTGTTTTTATAAATGGTCTCTACTTGTCTATTTGCGTGCCAGGAGTTGGTGTGTATGTGTGTTGTGAGTAATTGTGTGTGTGTGTGTGTGTGTGTGTGTGTGTGTGTGTGTGTGAGAGAGAGAGAGAGAGAGAGAGAGAGAGAGAGATAAATAACTCTTGAATAGTATTTTGAAAAAGAAGAATGTGTATGATACTGTAAAAAGGTAATTACATTCCCCAAACTCCATGAGATCAAGCACTTGCTCTGGAGAGGCAACAATTTCTTCGCGCAATCCAGCAACATATATCCCTCGCTGCATGCGCATAAAGGAAAACAGAACTTGCAGCAATATAATTATTCACAAACTATCATAATAATTCAACTTTATAGTAAATTCAATACCTCTAGACTTTCATGAATCTGCAATTTTCGATGCTCAGGAGCCAATAAATCATTTATGTCCTCATTATAGATCTCCATATAAGACATTCGTAAAAGAAACTCCCGATCAACATCCTAAAAGCAAGAAATAACCTGAGTATGTGCATACACTGAGTTTACAGTATAAAATTCAGTAGTTCACAAATGCTAATAGCTAAGCTACGTAAATAAGAGGCCACCTACTCATTTCAACTGTTTTTACGAGTCCAGGCTAACAACAATTTTCTGTAGCTGAGAACTGAAAGGCTAACGTGATTTCTAGAACATGTAAATGTAATCGTACAACTTTTCACTAAACCTTTTCAACATTAGAACTAGCAACACTAATTTGGTAATAGAGTTTTTAGATTAGTTACTAAACCCATTTTACAATGTTGCCCACTGATTTAACCCATTTTACACATTTGACAGTCCAACCCGCACTTACTAAACGAGTACCTCTTGAATAATGTTGAACATCTCACGCACTGCAAGAGGAATCACCCCCGGCTCAGTAGCCGACCCTCGGATTGTGTGAGTTTTCCCACTGTTAGTTTGCCCATAAGCAAAAACTGTTCCTACAAATAAGCAAAACAATGTATAGTATATATATCAGAAATTAAAGTGAAAATTCAAATTAAGTCAAAAATGGGTATAATTGAATGTACCATTGAAACCGCGAACTGCAGCCGCGACTATATCTTTGGTCTGAGATTGGTAGACCTCGAAGTTCTTACAATCTTCACCAAAAATTCGATCTACAAACCCGAAAAATAAACAAAGAAGGAAGAACATATAAGAAAATTGGAAAATAAAAACATTAAACCCATGGGAGTTAAAACTGCAGAGAAGCAGAGGCGAGAGCCAGAGAGAGAGGGTCTGGTACCAAATTCGAACTTGGAGGAGTGGTTGGGGATGAAGATGGAGTTGCCTGAGATACGCCAAGGGCTGGTCTTGGCGTCTTCAGCCGAGAGCGGCCGAGCTCGCACGGTCACGTGTATTCTCTCCATTCTCTGTTTTGCAGAATTCGGTGGCTATTGCTTACCGCAATTATGGTGGTTTTCAAAAGCTCATTGGGGTTTTTCTGGCTCGGCTAATTTTCCCGCCTCTGTATCTGGGTGCTTTGGAAGTGGACTGGTAATGACCGAAAAAGGCTCCAGAAAATTAAAATTAAATAAATAAAAAGAAGCCCTTCTGCTTTATTTATTTTTTTTGTTGGGAAAGCCCTTCTATTTTAAATATCTTGTTTAATATTAGGGTAATTTTTTGAGATATTTCGTTATATACATATTCTTAGCACAACTTATATAAATAAACTCTACACTATTTAATTTCTATAAACAAACTCAAAAAAGTACAATTGGCCCTGTTGAATTTAATTTTGATTATTAAATTACTTTGATGCCATGTTGAGTATTTTTGGTTTTTTATGAGATTTTGGAGTTTGGCTTATTTTAAGAAATCGATGGCAGTTTTATAATTTATAATAAGTTTGAAGTCTCTTTATAATGTTGTAAATGGATTTTGGGCGAAGACTATCATTGACGCTCCCCCTCCAATAAACAAGAAAGGTGTGCAAAGTCTATTGATACAAATTAACTTTCTTCGAAGGTTTATAGCCAACTCCGCGGGAAAAGTTGAGCCCTTATTGTCTTTGCTAAAACTCAAAGATGAAGAGAAATTTCGGTGGGAAGAGACTCACCAAAGGGCATTCGATGCCATTAAAGAATATTTGGCCAAACCTCCGATGCTTATTCCGCCAAAGCGGGGCCAACCCTTGAAATTATATATTTCGGCCACGGAGAACTCCATTGAAAGTCTGCTAGCCTAAGACAATGATGAAAAGAAAGAGCAAGCGGTATACTACCTCAGCCAAATTCTAACGGCCACCGAGAGGAAATATTCTCCGGTAGAGACTCTTTGCTTGGCCCTATACTTTATCGTGACCAAGTTTAGGCATTACATGTTGCCCTCCGTGGTGCATATAATCACCAAGACTGATTTGATAAAATACATGCTCACTCGCCCAATCATTAAAGGGCAGATAGGAAAATGGACAATAGCATTGGCAGAATTCATTTTCCAATATGTGCCCCAGCAGGCCGTTAAGGGGCAGGCTTTGGCCGATTTCTTGGCGGCCCACCCTTGTGTTGAAATAGAGGAGATGGATTTCCTCGAGGTGGGCACATTGAGTTTATTGCCATGGCACCTTTATTTTGACAGGTCTTGAACATCTAACATAGGCAGGGGTAGGTGTCATCATTGAATCGCCCAAAGGATTACGAACTCGTTATTCATTTCAATTAGACTTTGATTGTACAAAAAATCAGGCCGAATACAAGGCAATGATCATAGGGTTGGAAATTTTGAAAGAGCTTGAGGTAAATAGCATGTCAGTTATGGGAGATTCAATGTTGGTCTTAAAACAATTGTCCGGCGACTACAAGGTGACTAGCCAAGCTTTGCTCAGATGTCATGCCTTGGCCAGCTAGTTGATGGAGGATTTTGATGACGTGAGACTTACACACCTACCAAGAGAGCATAACACTCAGGCCAAAGCCATGGCCTAATTAGCATCCGGAGTGGAAATCTCCGAGGGGCTCTCTGAGGAGCTTTTTAAAGTTGAGAAACGATCTCTCCCCTCCGTCTTTGAAAGAGGGCCTCCAATGGAAGTCATGGTGTTAACCATAGCACCGGAGGATTGGAGGCACGACATCATGCAATATTTGAAAACTCCAAATCGGTCACATAGCCAACAAGTTCAGCGGAGGGCCCAATATTATGTGATAAGAGAAGAAGTATTGTTCCGCATAGGTTCCGATGACTTGCTCATGAAATGTTTGGATAAAAAGGAACAACTCATAGCAATGACTGAGGTCCACGAAGGGATATGCGGTGCCTATCAAGCTGGCATCGAGATGAGGTGGCTTTTAAGGAGGCACGGCTATTATTGGCAGACTATCCTCAAAGATTGCATTGAATATGCCAAGGGTTGCAAAGATTGTCAAAAACATAGGCCGATCCAACATGTCCCAGCTGGACCAATGAATCCCATTGTCAAGGCTTGGCCTTTCAAAGGTTGGCAATGGATGTGATCGGCCAAATCTATCCCAAATCATCCAAGGGCCATAAGTACATATTGTGGCCACAGATTTCTTCACAAAGCAAGAGAAGGCCGTCTCACTCAAGCAAGTTACCCAAGTCGAGGTGATAGAATTCATTGAGAAGAATATCATCCACTGATTTGGCTTGCCCGAGTCCATCATGACCGACCGAGGAACGGCTTTCATGGGCGAGGCTGTCTAAGTTGCCACGAGGAATTGGGGAATTATGATGGTTCAATCCACCCCATACAATCCCCAATCAAATGGCCAAGCGGAGGCTAGTAATAAGGTGATAAAAGGGATTTTGGAAAAAATGATCGATAAAAATCCCAAGGAATTGCATTCTCTTCTTTCCAACTCTCTATAGGCGTATAGAACCTCGAAGAGGTCTGCCACGTGAAACAACGCCATTTGCCCTCATCTATAGCCATGATGCCGTCTTGCCACTTGAGATTTTGGTTAAGTCCCTAAGGGTAGTTCGCCATACCGAATGGAGTAAGAACGAATATGAGCAAGCCATGGCACAAGAGTTAGACAACCTCGACGAGGTCAGATTGGGTGCTTTAGATAGATTGAAGGCCCAAAAAGAGGCCGTGGCTCGAGCATACGACAAGATAACCAAAGCTAAGAGTTTTGGGGTAGGAGATTTAGTATGGAAGACCATTCTTCAAGTGGGATCAAAGGATCCAAAATTCGGCAAATGGTCTCCAACTTGGGAAGGCCCATTTCTCGTCCACCAAGTGTTAGGGAAGGGAGCTTACAAGTTAAGTGACCAAAATGGTCGGGTCCATGATTCACCGATCAATGGTCGATTTTGGAAAAAATATTACCCAACGGTTTAGGAAATGGCGGAGAAATAGTTCGCCACAAAGAAAAATTTTCATAATGAAACAAATGATTTTTATTGGAAGAATGGGCATCACAAAAGGATCTCTTCCAAAATACATCATATATATATATATATATATATAATGGCAAAAGTCTACTACAAAATAGGGCCAAGTAATGGCCTAAGCATCCACCAAAGTTTTTGAAACTAAGCTAGTTCTACCACATATGGTGACCAAATAAAAAGAAACTAGCTAAGTACAAAATGGGCTAACCAATGGCCAAGTATGAACCTAAGCATCAGGGAAAAGGGTGCAAAGGGCAGTCCTGAAGCTCTCCATCACGGTATCTCCAGTAGACAATGTAGACTGAATCATCAACTTCCTCTCTCGATACTCTCACCGCTGCTGCATCATGTCGAAGTTGGGCCTCAAGAGGCCTATTGCTCCGAACAATCTCGGAGACTTTGGCAACAATGCCAACCTTCCTCTCTTGAAGCTGCCTCACCTGCTCATCGATATCTGCAGCCTCCTATTGCATTTGGCGGGCAATCTCGATCTCCTTCCTCATGGTGGCACTACATGAGGTAATCCACTGCTCCAGGTCTTGGCCTATCCTTTGCTCCTCCAAAAAAGAACGGCGGCGGGGGGCAAATTTTTCCCTGACTAAACAGATAAATGATTATAACCGCCGAGCGTGGATCGGGAAAAAAGCCAGAACTTGCCAAAGTCTCGATGGCGGCCTTGAGCTTGGTTCTCTCATTTTTGTCCTCCAAGGACATGAGGTCTCCATCTCTGTATGACCGAAATAGGGCCTCAGCCCCTGAATCTAGTAGGGTCTCGGTCTTGGTGGAAGAAGTGGCAAGGCGAGTGGAAGCCTCCGCCGAGGATATAGATCATCCCACTGATCTAGGAAGTCAAAAATATCACCGGATGGCTGCAAGAAAAATAATGGGCATTATATTTTTTCTTTCAAGTAAGGAAAATAAATTGCACGTGTGCATATGTATATTTCTTGTTTCATACTTGATCAGGGGTTGGTAAAGGGGCCTCCACATGAGGGACCAAGCTTCTTCCATCCACCGCCGATGGATTCATGGTAATCTCGGCGAGAACAAATGATGAAGACTCTCTAACCTAGCAAAAGGGTATAAGGATTATAATAATGGCCCATTCATTTGAAATAAACAAGAAAGTTCGGGGCTTATCTCAAGTTGGAGTTCGGACGGAATAGCGTCGACCACTAAGGCAGGAGCTCCCGATGTCAACATCAGGACGGGCTTAGGTGGTGCACTTCTATCCGTGGGAATAGTGGAAGGCGCGCCACTGGTGGCCATCGCATGATCGACCGTAATGGCGGTAGACTCCACCACATCTGCCTAGAAAAGAAGGATATGAGCCCATTAACAAACATAAAGCTTTGAAAAATATTAAGAGAGAGTAAGATCACCTGAAAAGTTAGGCCATTTTGGGGCGCCTCGAGAGGGCGAGTCAAGGGAGGGTCCGAGCTTATGGCAAAAAGAGGTTGAAATTTGGCCTCAATGGCCGTGGTGTCGGCTGAAGAAAGTTCGGGGCCAAAAATGACCCGCTAACTTGTTCAAACATTGAAAATAAGGAATTGGGGGCAAGTGTAAAAGAAATTTTAAAAGTATGAAATTTCAATGAACCTAGTCTTGTGTGACCGGAAACCTGCTCCAGGTGCCCAGTGGTATTGACATCAGCTGACTAAGTTTGAAAATTTAGTAAGCATAAAAGAAGTGAAAGAAAATTCAAACGGCTAAGGAGATGAAATTAGCTCATCCTCACCCATCGAAGTCATGATTTGCACCCCAATTTCCTTCTCAAGTGCGGAAGGTTGAGTTTCCTACATTTTTGGGCATAAGGGTGAGTTTTGGCCGTTTAAAATTAATAAATGAAAGTATGTAAGGATATATGCTCACCAGAGCGGCGGACGAAGTAGTGGCCGATTGCACGGCCCTGACCAAATGAGAAGAGGAAGGATGCTCCGCCGAACTTGGGGAACCTACGACAAGTTTGTTTTAGTTTTTTTTTTTTTTAAAGAAAAAAAAGAAAAGGGGCACGGCCGAACCTTGAGGTGAGAGGTTCCGCGAAACTTTTTTGGGCCGAAGGAATATTTGTGAGGGCATAATATTGCTAGCGGGGATATATCCTACAAAAGTTGGAGGCTTAATTTCTTAAAGGTGCCCATAAAAAATTCAGAAGGCTAGAAATGCAAATCTTCAAAAAGGGCAAAAATAAGCATGGAGAGTAGCTTGCCTTGGATGAGGGCGTTGGGCCTTTTCTCGCCCCACCCAAAATTAACATTGGCGGATTTGGTGGAGCTTTCCTTCTAAATAATGTTGGCGGAAGGATTTTCGTTCTCGGCGGTGTCGGTTGTGAGATTTGAAGGGTTAGGAAAAAAAAGATGGCCAAAATTAAAATAAGGAAAAAAAATGTAACTATTTTACCTTTTGCTTGGGCCTTCTTCTTCTCTTTCTCTTGTTGAAAGACCAATGAGCATGAGCAATGCTTGAAAATCCTATCCTCAATTTCTGAGCATGTTTGAGAAAACCAACCGGCCGACATTTCTTTCCACCAGTGGATAAAAATGTTAGAGTCACCAAACCGGGGATTTCTAATTGGAATACTGAAGGATTTCACCAAGTCTTGGTTGAAATTTGTCAAGGTAGTGACCTCTTTTGCATCCTTAAATTCCACCCGCCAAGAGGAAAATAGGTTGACGGAATCCATGGGTGGTATCAAGATGCTCTGTATAAAGCCAAGATGGTAGCTAGCGGCGGCGGGATAATAAAGCTCACCACTACAATGATAATTATTACATTTGTTCACCATTAGGCCGTATGGAAGATCTCGGTTGATGAGGATGCTTACCCACATATTATGTCTCTCCTCTTTTGTCTCCGTCGTAGGATATGAGGAAAGATCCAAGGCTAGATAATCCAGGAAATGGTGATCTAAGCAAATGGAGAAATGCTCCCTAATCCTCTCCTGGCACTCATAGAAAAATCGGAAGCAATCCTCAACATAATGCTTCCGGCGTGGGGCATTGAGCAAGGGCGGACCCAGAAGTGCTTTATCATTTGGGCAAACGGTGGTGGGACTTAATTTCGGAAAATAGAGCTAGAGCCACAATTGAAAAATCCATATAGGGCCAGAAGCATGATAATCCATGGGTTTTGTGGTTACCTCGCGGAGCCCTCTATAAAGATAGGCAAGAAAGATTGGGCCCATGGCCACTTGATGGCCATCCGCAAGTACCTCCGCCAAGGCTTGGAATTCCTTAATAATCCCGCCGGATTTTGCACATGCCAAGAACTTGCACAATCACATCACAAAAAAAGCCACATGCTCAGTATAGGATACGCCATTGATGGAAGGAGGGTCAGTGGGATCTCCGCCATGGCCAAGATACGTTTTCACTCAACTCCCTAAGGTCTTGTTTGACTTGTGAAAATCTAAGCCTACCTTGGCTTCCGAAAGGTTGGCGGCCGAGAAATCATCTCCATGAGGGCAAAGGCAGGCGATAGCGGCCAAGTCCAGCAAGTTGGGGGTCATCATTTCGAAACGGAGCCTCATGCAATTGGTGGAGAAAGACCAAAAGCATAGGGCAGCGATGACGAGGGATCGGTCGCAAGGAAATGGCCTTCCCGCACATAGGAGCAATGTGTCATATATGCCAATTTTCTTCCAATAGCCCTTCAATTTTGGTTCCAATGCCTTGAACCAATGATACCAATCAAACTTGTCTTCCGCTGAGCTTGAGTGGTTGGACTTCCTGGCGGCGGAGGATGCTTTCTTTGATAGGGCCTTTTTAGTTGTGGTGGGATCCGTTTTGAGAGGAGTTCCCGTCAGCCAACCGTTGAATGGCTTGGAGCTCTCCCAAACGGTTGCCTATGTGAAGTTTAAAAAATAAGTTGGGTCATTTCTCGGTTGCGTCACCCACACCTTCGCCACCTCCTCTAGGTAGGCGGAGAAAAATGGGCCGAGAATATATTGGGCGGAGTTGGGAAAGGCATTGAGAAAGTACGCAAATACTTGCTTGCCCAAGTCTTTGTCCATGGCCACTTTCATATCTTCAAAAAATTGGGCACTATCATTTGGAATAGATTCCATCCTACAAACATTAAGTAAAATCGAATCAAAGGAAAATATAGTGAAGAAAGTAAGATTCGAATCAAGAACGAGAAGAACATCATGGCACTATTCATATGTTCAAAGTTTCAAGTCTAAACTTTTGAAGGCTATAGATGCATCAAAATCATACCAAAATTAACCAAGAATTAGTGCAACGTACCTAGAAGCTTGCAAATTTCAAGTTTGATGTTGATTCGGGTGGATTTGGTGTGCGAAATGATGAATGTGAAGAATGAAGAGGATATGGGTTTTGAGAGAACCTTCTAAAAACCTATAGCTATGGTGGATGTGTTTATGTGAAAATGAAATAGAACACTTGGATATTTGTAATATCTAGGGTTTTTAATGGATAGGAAGTTCAAAAGTCCTTCCAATTTAATTGGTGTCTTCCTAAATTCCTACCAAATTCAAAATTGAATAACGTGCAAAGGAAGCAAAGAGTTTCAAAATTCATAAAATTAAATGGCCTTGGGTTTCGACTTGCTTACCTCTACAATGAACCCGAGCCAAGCAAGTCGAGGGGGCAATGTTTGGAGGTAGGAAAATTCACCCAAGCACTTTGGAATAGCGCCCGGGTATGGGACTCCAAAGTTGGGCAAAGCTCAAGGTCAGATCTGCTGGGGTCTTTGCGACCGGAATTGCTGGAATTTTTTGGAGGGTCTTGGCCGGGTTTCAAGTGAAAGTTATGGTTGGGCTTGGAGTCTATTACGGCCGGGACTGCTGGGGGAGGTTTTGGAAAATCTCGGCTGAATTTTCGGATGGAGAGTTCGGCCGAACTTCTTAATCGCTGAGCTGGGTAGCCGTTGGAACAGGAGCTTGCGAGGTGCAGCCGGTCTAGGAATTCAAAATTCGGCCGGGGCCTTGCAGCTTGAAGGCCGTAGCAGTCCGGGCTTCTCAAATTGCAGCCGGATTTTTGTTGCCCAAGGAGATGCGCCCGGGTTTTCTCAAAAACTAGGCTAAAAGGGGTTTTGAGTAGGAGGATTGACTAACTTATTAATATATAAATATTAATATATATTAAATTCCTATATATATAATAGGGCAATGAGGTTTCACTTTAAAGAGCCTAGCCACTGCATTTCGCCGCACTCATCTGATTCCATATGAATATATATATATATATATATATATTACCATAAGTTAAATTATTCCAATCAATATGACCTTGATCATTACTAAGGGTTGTTCTAATCTTGTGGGCAAATAGATTCAGAAGACCATTAATAAATTTCTCTTTCCAGAATGGTTGATTACTATCTTCTCTAATCATGACTCTAGAAATAAAAACATCTTTATACCATCTGAAATCAGATAACTTAGGACATCTAAGATTACTAAGTTGATCATGAATTCTAGCAATGGTGTTACTAGGTGTTCCAATAAAATGCTCAATGATTGTATATAATAAAGTGTTAACTCCATCTTCTATTCCTCGACCTATTAGTTAGTAGAAAAAGGGAAGACTCTCTTCATTAAGTTTAATTGCATAAATTATTTGTTGTCTTGACTCATCTGTTAGGTGCTTATCCCACCAAGAACGTAATGTTCCGGTCCTGTTTCTAATAGGGGAACTATCTCAGATTGTCTAAAACTGTGGTTAGTAATGTAACTACTGGCTATCATAGACATATGTTCAAGTTTATTAAGGATTTCTTGCTCAGAAAGACCATCTATATTCCATTCATATAACTTATCAGCAGAAACTGAAAATTGGCTTTGGTTATTTCTTTCTTCAAATTGAATATCTGGGGGCGTAGGCTTAGGATACCAATTTTTTGTAAGACTCGTAGGGTTGACTTTGTTAGTTAATCTTTTAACTTTCAAATCATTTTTGAATTCTAGATTCTTAAATGCGTTTTCAATTTTTGAAATATTGCTACTTTCTGTGCTTAAACTAATGCTAGATTCTGACTCAGCGGAATTATTGAAAGTATAGTTTAACTCAGAGGATCCTATAACTTTAATACTAGTCTCAGCTTTTTCTTTGTCTTTTCGTTTGGTTGGTGTTAATTCTTCTAACATTTTTTCTATCTTTCCTATTGTGGTGTTGGTCTTAAAGGTTGGTTTTGATTTTAAATCTTGAAATTTAACTAAAGGTTTTTCTTTTTGTAACTTGGGCGTAGTCTCTTGGGGAAGTAGATTGTCAACTTTGGTTTCTATTTTGTCTAATTGTTTTCCTATGACAACTAGACTTTGGTTGGTGTAATTATTCTGTTCAACTATTTTTCTGTTGTCTTCATCAGGAATCTTAAAGGGACTAGCAACTATTTTGGACTTCTTATGGCTAATAATAATTGACTCTACCGGAGGATGACTAGCTAGTACTTCTGTCTTATCTTCTTTTTCCCATTTTTCTTGGGTTAAAGTTTTTAACTCATTGGGCAAATGTCGGCTTTCTACAAAATCGAGATAAAATATTTCAACTATGGCAGAACGCATATAGTCTTTCCGCTCAATAAAAATTTGTTGTCTTTTGGTTTTTTCAGGGATAACTTTGTGGTAATTATTTCTTCTGTCTTTATTTTCAGGGGCATTTAGGTGATCTTCTAATCTTTTTCAATTAATGTTAAACTTTCTATTAAGGTCTCGTTTGGTTCATGGGGAAGGAGGCTTGGGAATGGGAATTCAATTGTTTTCCCATGTTTGGTAAGTCCAGGCATGGGAAATGGTTGCCTGACACATGGGAAAGTAGGGGGGAAAGTGAAGCCCTCCTCTTAACTTGGGTTTTATTTTCCCTCCTCATGGGAAAGTTTGAAAAAATAAGCCAACATTCAATGCACAATTTTCATGACTATTTTGTCCCTATGAACAATTTATAATTACAACGTATCATTAAATGCATTCTTTTTTTATTTGATTTAATATGGGTATAATTGAAAAATTATACAAACTTTGTTTTCTATTCCTACTCAAAACAAACATGGGAAAGGAAACAAAGTGAAATCTCCCGGTTACTTTTCCGACATTACCAAACGTGGGAAAGGAATCTTTCATTCCCATTCCTTGGAAAATAACATGGGAAATGATTTCCCCTCAAATCAATTCTGTGAACCAAACGGGGCCTAAGGGTTCTTAATTGATCATCAGCGCAAAAACTGGCTTCAAAATATGTTTATGTGGGAGACTCAGGAGACTCAGACTTAGTCTCTTTTGTAATTGGTTTCTTACCATAGCAAGGTTGGTTAACTTGGGATGATTTTCTTAATGATTCTAATTTTAAATCAATTAAAGTTTTTTCTAACTCTAGGTCTCGTTCTAGAGTGGAGGAAGAAGCTGTATAAGAATGTTGTGCAGGGGCATGTCTTTGGGAATGACTAGGTGTAGGTAACTGTTGTAGTTGAACTAAAGACTTATGAGGTTGTTGATTACCAAAATTAATCTTAACTGTACCATCTAAGTATTGTTGAATATAATCTAAATTATTTAAACTATGTTGAATAGGGGTTGGCTGACTCTCATTAACTAAAGTCCAGTCTAAAGGCAGGCTTACTTCAGACCATTTAATAGTATGTGGTACTCGGATATTCGCATCAGCTTTACTACTATGAATTAAAAGGGTTTGATTTTTGGGGCCCTTGTTTAGGGCTTGAAAATTCATATTGGTTCCTGTGAATTTATAATAGATTCTAAAAACTAAGGCTAATGGCTGGGTACGTGGTAAAACTTTGTATCCAGCAGTCTTAATATTTAATGTCAATGCTTTTAAAATATGGGGATCACTAAGGCTTACTATAAAATCTGGGTAACAATCAAAATGTATTGGGCCATTAAATAAACTAGACTTGATCATTCCTAGAGTATTGTCTTTGAAATCAGTAAATCTAGCATCTCGCAAGCATAATAAAATTGAAGCTTTTAATCCTAATCTAGTAAGTGGCTTTACGGCAACTTGGACTAGACCAATATGTAGAAAATTATTACTATCGTTTTTATGTTCCTTAATTGACTCAAGACTAAGTAATTGACACGTCTCATGTTCTTTGCTAAAGGCATAAACTTGCTCAACTGTCTTAACATGTGTGGTTGACTTAAAACTAGATAGTGACCAATTTTTCTTATAAATTTTTTGACTCGGAATTTTAAAGATATTCCAATCTCTAAAATCTAATTGTTCGTCATTACTAGAATCATATTCTAATTGTTCTTCATTAACTATCTCAGGGAGACGACTAATACTGGCTCTAGAGTTGCTAGAATTGTAAGAGTTGGTTCTAAATAAGCAACTCATTTTACTCAAGGTTCTAGGTTGGACTACTAAGAAGAAGGTGAATAGAAACTCCTAAAGTTACTTCACAAATTAACAAGAAACCTAGTGATTCTCTCTCTCTCCGCTCATGCCGCAACCGCTCGTGCCTCTCCTGGGACTTATTGTTTGGACTCTAGGACTTACTGTTTGGACCAGAGAGAAAAGGACCGGGAAACCTGAAAACTATGAGGCAAATAAAGGAGGAACTGAAAACTTTCAACTCAGAAGCTTAAACCAGCCACTTGGGCGTGATGAGTTGCAGACTTAGACTGACTCTTCAACACTTACGGCTCTGATACCAGAAGGGGTCTAGAACCAGGATGATACATACACTATTCTAAAAGACAGTCCTTCCGACACAATAATGATAATAATGAGTTTTATAGTAAAAGAAAGTTTTACCCGAAGAAGAATTGGAAAAAGAATCACGGAAAAGAAAAGAAAAGAAAAGTAGCTTTAAGAAAAGAACTAACAAGAGAAAAGTAAAGTGCTACAAATGTCAAAAGCATGGCCACTATGCCAATGAGTGCAAAGTAAGAGACACAATAAAACAATTGAAAATCACGGATGAAGATAAAGAAAAATTGGTTGAAGTTTTAGAATTAAGAAATTCAGAGTCTAGTGAAAATGGGATCATGACTAGTAACACTGAGTCCTCAGAACCTTTGAGTTAAACACAGTTGCCCTATTTGACTCCGAAGTTGACCTTAATTGCATACAAGAAGGATTAATTCCTACTAAGTATTATAAGAAATCAAAAGAAACCTTAAGTACAGCCTCAGGAAAATCACTTCAGTTGAATTATGAGATTCCCAAAGCCCATGTTTGTCAGAATAAGATTTGTTTTAAAACTTCATTTGTTTTAGTTAAAAACATTACTGATGAAGTTATTCCAGGTTTACCCTTCATAAGTCTATTATATCCCTTCCATTTAGGAGAAAAGGTCAAGTTTAAGTTCTTAACTAAGCCTAAATTACATAATTTAAAAGCTTTACAAAAACATGCAGTCACCAAGACAATAAAAACAATTCAAAATAAAAATCAACAATTGAGTTTCCTCCAAGAAGAAGTCAAGTTCAAAAGGATAGAACAACATCTTAGTAACAAGTCCTTACAGTCATAAATTCTGAGTTTTGAAGAAAAATTAAAATTGGAAATTTATTTTGAGTTACCTAATGCCTTTTTGCACAGGAAACATCATGTGGTAAGTGTACCCTGTGTCAAAAGCTTTAGCGAGAAGCATATTCCCACTAAAGCCAGACCTATCCAAATGAGCCAAGAATTGATGGAATTTTGTAAGATAGAAATCTCTGAGCTAATCCAGAAAGGAATAATCAGGAAAAGTAAGTCTGCCTAGTCTTACCCTGCCTTTTATGTCCAGAAAAACGCTAAGCTAGAATGAGGAACTCCTAGATTAGTTATTAATTATAAGCCACTTAATACAGTTCTTGAATGGGTTAGGTATCCAATTCTCAATAAAAGAGATTTAATTAACATATTAGGAAAATCAATTATCTTTTCCAAGTTTGATATGAAGAGTGGATTTTGGCAAATACAAAGTCATGAGTCTGATAGATACAAAATTGCGTTTGTTACACCATTTGGCCATTATGAATGGAATGTTATGCCTTTTGGCCTTAAAATTGCACCCAGTGAGTTTCAAAATATTATGAATGAGATATTTAACCCCTACAGTCATTTTTTCATAGTTTATATCGATGATATTCTCATCCTTTCTGAGTCTTTAGAGCAACATTGGAAACATTTACACAAGTTCTTACAAGTAGTTAAACAAAATGGTCTAGTTGTTTCTGCCAAGAAAATCAAGTTGTTTCTGCCAAGAAAATCAAGTTGTTTCAAACTAATTTTCGTTTCCTTGGTTTCAATATACGCCAATCACATATTAGCCCAATAGATCGAGTTATCCAATTTGCTGACAAATTTCCTGATCAAATCCTCGATAAAAGTCAGTTGCAAAGATTTTTAGGTTCTTTAAATTATATTTCTGATTTCTACCAAAACCTGAGAAAGCAATGTAAGCCTTTATTTGATAGATTGCAGTGTAATCCTCCCCCTTGGTCTTCCATCCATACTGAGATAGTCAAACAAATTAAAATCCATGTCAAGACACTTCCTTGTCTTGGTATTCCTTCAGTTGATTCATTCAAAATAGTCGAAACTGATGCTTCTAATATTGGTTATGGAGGCATCCTCAAACAAAGAGTCAATTCAAGTCATCATGAGCAAATTGTTTGTTTTCATTCTGGTCTTTGGACCTAGTCGCAAAGCAATTATAGTACTATCAAGAAAGAAATATTATCTATTGTATTATGCATCAATAAATTTCAAGATGATTTATTAAATCAAAATTTTTTATTAAGAGTTGATTGTAAGTCTGCTAAGCATGTATTAGAAAACGATGTTCAAAATATTGCATCCAAACAAATATTTGCAAGATGGCAAGCTATTTTAAGTATTTTTTATTTTGATATTGAATATCTA
Source organism: Prunus persica (assembly GCF_000346465.2). NCBI lineage: Eukaryota > Viridiplantae > Streptophyta > Magnoliopsida > Rosales > Rosaceae > Prunus > Prunus persica. The sequence continues at coordinate 7,689,130 of NC_034015.1, forward strand.
AGAGGAAGTGAGAATTGCATTCCTGATTTTCTTACTAGAGAGTTCCTACAGGACAAACAATGGCAGCCCAAAAAGATAAACAAAAAGCACAATCTCAGTCGCCCCAGTTGCCCAGAATCCTTCCCTCATCAATGAGTCTAGCTAAGCCCGAGTCACCCTCTCAAATCATCCCTTGCCAGGTTATGCTCCAATTCCAATTGCTAATAGATATTCAAGCTTAGGAACCACAGTAAGCCAAATTCGCTCTAATTACCAATCAGCTCTTGTTTCTAGTTATGACCCTTTTCAAATACCTTCCCAAGTTGCTTCTCCCTCAGTTGTCTATCAGAAATCATTCCCTTATTTTTCAAGAAGTAGTACCCATTTATTTGTTATTGAGCCTCATCTTAATAATATCATGCTCCCAGGCACAATGGCCAAAAAATATTTTCCCCTAATTTTCATTATATGCCTCAAAGTCCTTATAAGTCCCTCAAGTTCTACCGAGACATTCTCCACGAGACTCAATCAGTTGACATTAAGCCAATTAAAGATAAAAATGATGCCCAAAAAATCCTTTATCACTCTCTTTACATTCATCAAATTCTAAGCCAAAAAGATTGGGGTAAACACCCTTATGATCTAAGAACCCTCTAGTCAAACCTTCATTATAATTATTCTGATTATATTGAAGCTTGGTATTCAATTTTCCTGCACCAAACAGTTGATTTTAGCCATTCCTAGTTTATCAATTTTGACAGTAAATTCAGAAGCCCTTTCCCCTATTCGTTCCTCCATTGGTGGGAAAAGCATGGTCCAATTACTGAGATTCTTCCCTCTCAAGTCCTTGAGTTAGTCGCCTATTTTGCAAAAAAATATAAATTTTCTGAGTCAGAGTTATTTTTCCAAGCCAACCTCATTTTATTGCTAAGTATAAAGTCCCTTGGATTTTAAAATGGAATTATTCTATTAACTAGGATACCAGAGTTTTCTCGCACCAATATTCTGTTAAGTAGTGGGATAAGTTTCAAGTTGAAAGAATTGCTGATTATGTCTATAAAGATTACCCTCTAATCGCTCAGTTACAAAAGCCCACTCCTTTGTCCTCCAATTCTTCTCATGCCTCTCTCTCAGTTGAAGGAAAGTCTAAAACTGAGCTACAAGAATTAGCTCGTCAATTAATAATTCAAGCCTCCCAGATGAATGATGATGATGATGATGAGACCTCCCCAAGATCACAGTCTTCCACTAGTCAACCTCATTTGCCCTCCAGTCAAAAGAGTCCTTCTCAAAAGCCACGATGGGCTGATTATCAAGACAGTCAAGACCCATATGATCTAAGTTCAGATTAAAGTTGAGATTCTCCGACAAGGCACTTAGTAAAAGCAATGCTTTCGCTTGCCTCTACAGGAAAAAGTTGTTTTCTTCTGAGTTAAAGCAATAGTTGCTCTATATATTTATAAATGAATATAAAATTTGAATTAGGCAAACCAATTTTACAGCTTCACGAATTCAGAAATTATGAAGGGCATCATCATGCCATTCCAAAGACTGAAGTTCTAAGCCACCAATTTCAAGCCCAAGATTCTCAAAGGATTATATGCACGTGACAAAGGCCTCACAAGGAAGGAATTTGATAATAACACCGAATGTTCCAAAGCAAGAAAGAATCAAGCATGTCAGAATATTTCAATCAATGCAATCCTACGGATTTAGAGGGGCTTTGAAAGGAAAGATTTTCAAGAAGAGTTGACATTTGGCCATTCAATGGCCAGCCTATGGGCTGACGAGTGCCCTATATAAACCTTGCTCGATGAAGACATCAGAGGACACAAGTTCAGACAAACAAACCTACTTTTCGTCTTGCACTTTTCTTTTCCTAGACTTAGGATTTTATTTTTCAAGCACCTAGCGTAGTGAGTTCTTCCTTTTTCTAATGTAAGTTTATATTTTTCTTGTCATTTAAATTCTTGTTCGATTTATATTTCTTGTCATTTAAATTCAAGTTTATTTTGATTCCTTTACATTTCATTGTTATCACACTTCAATTAAGTTTAATTTCAAGTTTGTTTATTTTATCGTTCTTATCGCTTTTATTTCGTTCTTGCTTTATTTATCGCTTTGATTTATTTTATCGCACTTCAATTCTTGTCTTTACATTTACACGCATATTTAGTTTAATTGCTTTATTTTTACATAAATCCTAAAAATCACAAAAACATCCGTACGGAACCTAACCATCCTCGAGGCCGAGGAAGTGAAAGAATTTAGGCCAATAGGATGTTCCTTGCTTGGTCGATCAATCGTTTGGTTAGAATTTAGAAGCGCAACACATCCATCTATTCACATTCCATTCAAGCCCAATTTCGGGGCTTGGTAGTGGCATGCCCCGCATCCAAAAGAAGAAGGACCAAAAGTTCCTTTCGTCGGCGTCCCTGGCCGAAAAGAGGGAAACAAACCTCAACCAAGGATTGAAGTTCCTGAGTAATCTAGATAGAATTCAAGCCAGTCAAGAACTTACACAGCCACATTTGTAGGAAGACGACGTGCTCCACGTGAGATAGATCATTACTCGAACCTATCAAAGCTTTGGAGGATGGCTAGGTGAAGCCAAAGTAAGTCTTAATCTAAATGTAAAAATTCTTACTCGACTTAATATAATCTAACTCCAAAGTGGGACTAGGGAAGTGGTTTGCCAAATAGTCCTTGTAGTGAAAATAGAGGTCGACGATCGCAGCCAAGTTGTATCGGGGCAATCAAAATTGACCCAATCTGCCAAGGGTGGAATTAATACCAGCGGCAGAGAAAGGCTCTTTCATTTCGCCCAAGGGAAAATAAGAACAATCTCCCAATGCCCGAAACCTTCCAATGGCCAAACCTCCAGCGATCACCTATTATGAACTCGAGCAGCCAAATCAGGCCCTCACAGCGGAGACAGCTTATGAGAGTTCTAGAGGCTGGTTCAAGACTTCCAATCGCAACTAGAGCTTCAACGATTTGGTCACACTTCCTCAAACAATGTCTCATTATAAGGAAAGATTTGGTGGTTTCTCTTCCTACAAAGGGTGTTGTGCCCCTTTAATCTCGGCGCAATGACAGTGGGTCTTGCAAGTTTTATCTGAGCTTAAATATGACTAAAAGAGGGAAGGAAATGGAAGAAACAAGCAATTTATTACTAATCTCGCAGCTATGTATATAGTGGCTGTGTGTGCACAGGGTAGGCTAGGTGCTCGCCTAACCCAAATTTTTTCAACCAAAAAAAAAAAACCTATATGTGTTATAAGCGTAGCCCAAAATTAAAAAAATTAAAAGCAAACCCTATACACATGTTGCCCATCCAGGTGGTCCCACATCTTCTCTTTCCTTCTCTTTTAGCTATGAGACTTCATATTTCTCTCTCTTTTTGCTACCCAATATCAGCAACTTGCTTCTCCCTCTATTGACTACATCTTCTATTATCTTGGGTGGGCAACTTGGCAACAACAACTTCTGCTTTCCTTTTGTCAACAACAAGTATTATTCTCATTCTCTCCTTTTCTTTATATCTTTAATTATATTTTTAATTTAAATTTGAGTATTCTAGGGGTTTAATTAGGGATGAATTATAATTTTGGGATTTTGTTGAAATTAATTAGGGCTTTGATTAGGGATGAATTATTCTAGAGCTTTGATTTGAGATTTTGTTAAAATTGAGTATTCTAAGGTTTAATTAGGGATGAATGATAATTTTTTGTTTGGTATTGTTGAGATGCTATTATGAGAATTTGTTTGATTTTTTTGTTGGTATGTTTGATTAAAATTCTTTCTACATATTATTCATAGGCGATCTTTTATTATATCGAACCACAATTGTAATCCCAAGAGAAAAAAGATTTTGTTGTCTTTTTTTAAGAAAAGGAATTATGGGTCATCATCTAGTACATTGCCTTCTAGCACTTCTTTATCTACTCTAATATGTGCTGAGCAAAGTCTTCTTGAGTCTCTCATTCTCGAGCCTCAATTTCAAAGAGTTGAATCTCAAAGAGTCGATGATAATCATGATGTTAATATCAATTATCTTGAACGTGATCCAAGATTATGTCGTCTAATATGCAAATATCTGGTTAATGAACAAGATAATGTGCAAAGAGCATATATTCTTTTAGGACCATGTCAACCTGAGTTAGAAGATTATCCAAGTTACTTAGAAGAGCGGGAATTTCATCGATTTAATAAAAAGTGGTTTGGCCAATTACTTGGCTTGAGTATTCAGTTGATAAGAATAAGGTATTTTGTTTTCCTTGCTTCCTTTTTGACATGAATCAGTCACATCCAACGTTTATTGTTGATGGGTATCAAAAATGGAAGAGAATGGTGGGAATCAATGTGCATTTCAACATCATGTAGGCAAGCTAAATTCACCACATCATCTTGCTATGCAAAAGTGGATTAGCTTAAAAAACTCATCTCTCCATATTGAAAAAATGGTAGATAAGCAATCAAAGCAATAAGTGATGGACAATCGGTTACAATTTTCAACTACAATAGAAGGCATTAGGTATCTAGCAAATCAAGCATTCGCTTTTCGAGGCTATGATGAATCCGTTGAGTCATCTAATCGGGGAAATTTCATTGAAATAGTAAAGTCTTTTACAAGAATGAATATAGAAGTTAAAAAAGTTGTCCTAGATAAGGCTCCTCAAAATGTTCAATACATTTTCAATGACATATAAAATAAATCTTACATATTTTTGCTACCAAGGTGAGGAACACAATTTGTAGAGAACTTGGGAAGAACAAATTTTGTATTCTTGTTGATGAATCACTTGATGAATCTAGTAAAGAACAAATGGCTATTATTCTAAGATTTGTTGATTGTGATGGATTTATTCATGAGCGCTTTTTTGATATTGTGAGTGTCGCATATACTAATGCCTTGTCTATAAAAAATTAGATATGCAAAGTGCTTGGTAATAACAACATTCTAGTGGAGAATATGCGTGGTCAAGGGTATGACAATGCTAGTGATGTGCGGGGTTCATGGAATGGATTACAAGCATTGTTTCTTCAAGATTATCCATATGCATATTATGTGCATTTGCTTTGCTCATCGCCTGCAAATAGAATTAAATGGCACAACTAAAGATGTGCAATTTGTATGGAGATTTTTTTAAATGTTGACTAACATTGTGAATTTTGTTAGTGATTCTCCTAAGCGTCGTAATGAGTTATTCGAAAAGCTGAACTCAAAGAGTTGTTGGATTCTAGGGAACTTGAGACAGGTAGAGGACTTCATCAAGCTCGTACTTTGAAACAAGATGGAGCCACTCGTTTGAGCTCTCATTTTGCCTCAATTACAAGTTTGATGAGTTTATTTAAAGAGACTAAATTGGTTCTTCTAGAAATCAATGATCATGGACCCAATTAACATTTTCATGGTAATGCAGAGAGTAACTATATTGCTTTGATGTCTTTTGAGTTTGCGTTTGCATTGGTCTTGATGGATAAAATGTTGGGATTGACCAATTTTCTTTGTCAAACATTTCAGACTAAAACTCCAGACATTGTAAGTGCTTTAAATTTTGTTGAAAACATAAAAATGCAACTTCAAGATATGAGGGAACATGGTTGGGGTGATTTATTAACAAGTGTGGTATCATTTTGTGAACTAGATGGTGTTGATGTTTCTGACACGTCGTTCTTGTCAACAAAAAGATTTTATTACAATTGAGCATGCATATCACATTGATGTATTTAATGATGTTATAGATTGCATGTTGAGGAAGTTAAATGATAGATTTCAGGAGCAAACAGTTGAACTTCTTACCCTTAGCTCATCATTGGATCCTCGTAATTCCTTCAAGTCATTCAATATTGAGCATATATATATAAACTTGCCGATAAATTCTATCATGTTTATTTCTTTCCACATGAGTTGAAAGCTTTAGAAACAAACCTAAAGTATTTTCAAAATGATTTACATTGTCTTCCATGCTTTAAGGAAACCACTGCTCTTCCTCAACTAAGTCAACAATTGGTGGAAACAACTTTGGCAGAAAACTACATTTTCTTTGACAGGTTGATTCGATTGGTGTTTACTCTTCCTATTTCTACAACAACAAAATGAGCTTTCTCATGTATGAGAATTATTAAGAACTGAATTCGAAGCACCATAGCTAATGAATTTCTTGTTGATTGTATGATCCTCCATATTGAAAGAGAGTTTGCTAATAATATTGATAATGCATCAACAATTGAGGAATTTAAGAGTTTCTAACCTTCCAAGGTTAAATATTAGATTTAAATAGTGTTGGTTTGTATTGCATTGCATTTACTTTTGGTTTTAGTTTTAGTTTTTGTATTTGTTAAACTTTTATTTATGGATAGAGATGCATTTGAGGGTAAGGCTCATTATGTCCCCCCTAGCTAGGTGAATCTTTTTATGTTTATTATTGAAATTCACTCTTACCGTCGAGTTTAGTATGTAAGTTTGCCCATCTGACTTTTGAATCCTAGAATTGCTACTATATGTATATAACTATATGTGTATATAATATTACATCACAAGGTGGAGAGCACAATGGTGTTCGCTGATGCCAAAACCTAAACAAATGGAGGTTATCTTGTTTGATTTTGTTTAAAGTGTTAGTTGATGTGGGGCCCACAGAACCCAAACAGTAACTTTTGGACAACGGATGTCGTTGGCCTTGTTTCGGTGTCTACATGGCATTTGATACAGTTTTGGATTATTTTGAACAAGATTTGACCGCTTTGGATCCTGGGTTGGTCCCTAGGGAAATTTCGTCATTTTCATGCAGAATCTTTGAAATGCGTAAGGTTGAGGTTTACTGGTCTTAGGTAGTGAAGACTGCTCAATAATAATTTGAATTTGAATTTGTTCAGAAATTAAGAGATTGTAAGTGAGCTATTCTACCACATGTGGTGACTAAACAAAATAAGACTAGCTAAGTACAAAATGGGCCAACTAAAAGCCTAACATGAACCTAGACATCAGGGAAGAGGGTACGAAGAGTACCCTGAAGCTCTCTAATGCACCATCTCTGGTGGATAATGTAGATTGACTCATTAGCTTCCTTACTTGGAATGACCTAACCATCACCGAGTCCTATCGAAGCTGAGCCTCAAGAGTTTCATTGCTCTGGACATCCTCAAAGACCTCGAGAATGATGGTAGCCATCTTCTCCTGAAGTTGCCTCATCTATTCATCAATACTCGCGACATCCTGTCACCTTTAGCGAGCAGCCTCGATCCTCTACTTCATGATCACACTGCTTGAAATAATCTTTTGCTCTAAGTCGTGGCGTGCCCTTTACTCTTCTTGAAAGGAACAATGACGGGGGCCAAATTTCTCCACATGATCAAAGAGGTATGTGACCTTAGTCCCTGAGAATTGGTTTAGGGAAAACCCGGAGCTTGCCAAAATCTCAATGGCAGTCTTAAGCCTGGCTTTTTCATCCTCGTCAGCCATAGACATGAGATCTGAATCTTTGTAGGACTGAAGTAAGGCCTCGATTCCAGGATCTTGCAATGCTCCTACTATGGGGGAGGAAATGGAAAGGCGAGTAGAAGCCTCCAATGAAGATAAGGAAGTATACCACTAATCGATAAAGTCAAAGATATCACATGAGGTCAGTAAGTAAATATATATGAGCATCATAATTTTCCAAGTAAAAAAATAAGGTGTGAGTATAGCTAATCCATATCTGATCAGGGAATGATAAAAGGGCATCTTCTTGAGGGACCGAGGTTAGACTTCTTCCATTCTCTACCGACGAATCCAAAATCGTCATAGTGGGAATAATAGAGGTAGATCTTCCAACCTAGGAAGAAGGCATGAAAGTTACAAGAATTGCCCACATATTTGAAATAAGTATAGAAAGTGTCGAAGTAGCACCAAGCACCAAGGTGGGAGCTGTAACATGGGTGAAAAATGCCTTTAATTTTTCGACTCTTGTTCGGCACTTAGACTCCTCCTAAGTCAGCCTTCTCGCACCTCCAATTCGTGAGGCTTCAGAATTCACACAGTGATGCAAGTGATTACCAACACATACCAAGCAAGACTTGCCTACACAGGAAAACTCTCACACTCAATATATGGGCAAAGTTTTCGACCTTATATTTTCAAATAGCAAAGGATTATAAGCTCTCACTTTTTGCTGGACTACCACATCATTTGGTATCTCAACTTTACCTTCACAAGGTATTTATAAGCATAAACTTTGCATATGACATCCTCATCTACTTAGGAAATGTTAGCAGCCATTAGATCTGCCACCTAGACATTTGTTTCTATCCAAAAACCTGCCTAGCCCACTCTTGCCACTACCTTGCAACCCGTTTAGTCATGGAGTTGATTTTTTCTCCTTGAAAATCTCACCCACCCCTTAGAACATGCAGCCACTCTCATGTCACCGCCCACACTTGCTCCAACTATTAGCCACATCTGGAATTTTAACTTGCAGCACTCCTAGTCCAGCCACTTTTGGAACTACTTAAAAATCGTTTTGCCATGTTAGAAACCCATAACAACATGTCTGTCAACCAACTGCCACGTCAAGCCCACATCCTATCGACATCTGTTGTGCACGCTGTACGCATTGCCTGCCACTCTGCACTGCGCGCTACTGCCTTGCACGCAAGACTACATTGCGTGCATCTCGTATGTGCTGCACTATCTTGCTGTCCTGACTGCCATGTCTTGTTGCACTGCTGCCAAGTTTTGCTGCCTACTCCCAGCCCAAAACTCACTTGTTCTGACATTGTCTTGCTTCCCGTGTACACCTACCATGCACCTTTGGCTCCCCTTGGCATGATGCATAACATTAAAACCATGCCATGACCTATGCCACTTACTAAGGGTCTCACAAGCCTCCCTCACCACAAGAGTTCGATGCCCTTGTCGACTTAACTCCTTGGTAGTCTTCATTCCTTTTAACATCTTTTGGCTCCACTTAAACCACTTCTCAATCGATCTCCTCCATGGACTTGACATCACTTAACTCAACTAGGATCACCTCTATCTCGGACTCTTCCATAGGCTTCTCTTCATCGTCACTTGAGATCACAATTATGTCGGCCATAGTCTCCACCATATGCCCATCTTCCCTTATTAGCTCCTCCTTAGCCTCGGGGTTTTCATCCCATTTTTCAAACATAACATCCCTCATAATGCTATCAATTGCTGAGCTTACCCATGGATCATATTTTGACTCACTTTTGGAAGGGTTTGAAGCAAAAGAAACAGATTGAGTCGCATTTGCCATCAACTCATCAAAACGCTCCTGGAAGTCTATATGCCTTGTGGTTATATAGGCCAATACGAAATCGAACTCTTCTAGAACATCCAATTAAATGCCAAATTCATCTCAAATGGTACCTGCACAATACATGTGATTATGCAACCTATAAGTCCTAGCCACAAACTTCCTATCCAGCATGTAGATCCTCCAAGTATTAAGACAAAGCGCCAAAGCCTCAAACTGCATCTCTTCTGGCCCATAATTCAAATCCCAATTTGGCTCTGTGTTTTCAATTGCCTCTATCAACATACCCCCATGCAACAAAATAGCATCAATGAAAACTTTTGAAGGTTCTATGGCAAACACATCCACGAACACCTCAATCACCTCCAACACCGGTTGCTCAATCGCATCCTCTACCAATGGATCTTCTGGTGGGATAACTCTTAGTGAATTCAATAAAACCATTGGATTCACCTAGAGACTGATGCCCTCTTTCGCACCTTCATCTCTCTTTGACACAATTGCATTCAAGTTCTGCCTCCTTAGACAGTCCTTCACATGGTGAGGTCCTTGGCAAAAAAACCAACCTGAGAACTTCTTCTTGTCCTTGTGCTCTTCACCCTTGTCGCCATCTAGAAAAACCTTAGTCTCCTTACATTTTTTGATTGGCTTGTTGTCCAAATGTCTCTTCCCACCTTGTTCTTTCTTCCCACTGGAAATGACTACTACTCTGTAGTCCATTAGTCTCTCGGCTGAAGCAATGACGAAATTGAGACTCTCCACATCTTGTCTCTTCAATTCTGACTATGCCCAGGGCTGCAAATTCATGAGGAAGTTAAACAACTTATACTCTTCTAGCATATTGGACACGTCGAGCATCAAAGAACAGAAAGCCTTCACGTAGTCCTTCACTGAACCCACTTGTTGCAAATTCTTCAAGACTTCCCTTGCTAGCTATGCAACATTGCATGGAAGGAATTGAGCTCTCAATTCCTTCTTCAGTACAACCCACTCATCAATTGTAGGTATGCCTCCACTTGTCACTTCTTGTACACAAGCCCCCCACCACAACTTAGCACCTCCAGCCAAACACATGCCCGTGATAGACACCCTCTCAGCATCCGGAATCTTGGCAGCTTGGAAATACTGCTCCATATCCTACAAGAAATTCTCCAACATTTTGGAGCTTTGTTCGACAACATATGCCTTTGGCTCAGGCTCCTTGATCTTGGTGGTCATTGAAACCAAACTTCACCATGCTCAATTCTGTCTTCACCTCCTTGAGCTTTCCACCAATGGCCTCCGCTAAGCGATCCATATCACCTAAAACATCGGTGATCTTCTTCTCCATAAAAGCTTTCAACTCTCCGAAGACTCTTTCGATCTCTGCTGTCTTAGCATTAAGATCCTACATCTGGGTGACCACACACTCAGTCTCATCCCCACTCACAATACCAAGGAAATTTTCTATCTTTGTTACTCTCTCTTTCAAGGAATCACTACCTCCAGTCATTCCTTTCTCGCTTTCAACTCCAAGACTGTTCCTTGCTCGAAAATTGACACTCTCTACATATCCCAAGAGACAATCTTCCATCTGGGTGACCACATAAACTCTCTGATACCAACTATAATAAAGGCGTGAAAAACACCTTTAATTTTTCGACCCTTGTCTGGCACTTCGACTCCTCCTAAGTCACCCTTCTCTCACCTCCAACTTGTAAGGCTTCAAAATTCACGTAGGGGTACAGGTGATTACCTACATACAACAAGCAAGACTTGCCTACACAAGAAAACTCTCACACCTAATATACAGGCAAACTTCCCAACCTTCTATTCTCAAATAGCAAAGGATTACAAGCTCTTACTTTTTGTTGGACAACCACATCACTTAGTATCTCAACTTCACCTTCACAAGGTATTTATAGGCATAAACTACGTAGATGACACCCTCATCTACTTAGAAAACGTTTAACAACCATTAGATTTGCCACCTAGACATTTGTTTCTATACAAACACCTGCCTAGCCCACTCTTGCTGCCACCTTGCAGCCGATTTTTACTCCTTAAAAATCTTTCCCACTCCTTGGAACATGCAGCCACTCTCATGTAACCACCTGCACTTGCTCTAGCCATCAGCCACATCCCGAATTTTAAACTTGCAGCACTCCTACCACGTCCAGCCACCTTTGGAATTGCTTAAAAACCATTTTGCCACTTCAGAAGCCCATTACAGCACGTCTATCGGCCAACTGCCACGTCTAGCCCACATCCTGTCTACATCCATTGTGCGCACTGCCTGTAAATCTGCACTGCGCGTTGCACGTCCCTGCCCTGCCCTGCCATGTGCTGCTGTGCTAACTGCCATGTCTTGCTGCATTGCTGCCAAGTTTTGCTACCTATACCCAGCCCAAAACTCACTTGTTCTAACATTGTCATGCTTCTCATGTGCACCTCATATGCACCTTTGGCTTGCCTTAGCATGGTGCAGAACATCAAAACCACGCCATGGCCTATGCCACTTGCTAAGGGTCTTACAGGAGCTTCTAAGGTCAACAGAAGGATAGGCTCAAGTTTTGTGTCTCCATTAAGGGGAATGGTGGAAGTTAGCTCATGCACATTGCTGGTGACAGTTGCCTGGTCTATCGGGGTAGCATGGGGATCTACCATACTTGCCTAAATAGAAGAATGTAAATTTTCTAAAAACTTAGGAACTTCGAAAAAAAATAAAAAATAAGGTGTAGTATAGTTGCTTGAGGAATTGGGTCTTCGAGGACCGCCTCAGAAGGATGGCTCAAAAGAGGTTCTGAATTCATGGTGAAAAAGTGTTGGAGCTCAATCTCAGTGGTAGTTGAATCGGTCGAAACAAACTCGAGTCCAACATAAGTCCTCTGAAATATTTACATGTTCAAGTAAGAACTTTGGGGCATATGTAAAAGAAGTTTTTATAATTTATTTTTAAAAAAAAATAAACTTGAAAATTTCAAGTACCCGGTGATTCTGCATGTGAGGGAAGTCCTCCTCAGTCAACATGGCATCGGGCTTCATAGGACAACCTCCAGATGTTTGGGCTGTTTCATGTGACTCCGTGGGAGCTTCATCTGGGTGTCTCAAGGTATAGGTGCCGGCCAACTAAGTTTGAGAATTTTGGTAAATATGAAAGAAATGCTACACAAAGAAGAAAATCTCAAGTGGTGTAGGAGATGAGCTTACCACGATCTCATGCTCAGAGTTCATAATACGCTCCAACTTTTGTCTCAAATATGGGAAGTTGAGCTTCCTATATTTTGAGGCATAAAGATAAGTCAAGGCCCTCAAAATTAGTAAATAAAAATATGTAAAGATAAAAGAGGCTTACTGGAGCAACGAACGAAGAAGTGGGTGATTGCATTGCCACAATCGAGTGGGATAAGTTAGGTTGTTTTGCCAACCTTGATGAACCTACAAATCGAAGGATTTTTTTTTTTTTTAAGGTGCAGCCAAATTTGGGGGCAAAAGGTTCCGCGGAATCTTTTTAGGCTGGAGGAATTGAGGTGGATGATCAATATCTTGGGTGAAGGTGTCTTCAGAAAAAATTGGGGTTAAACTTTCAAAAGTATTTCTCCTAAGAATTCAGAGAAGTGAAGATATAAGTTTTCAGCAAATCATTAAGCATGGAAAATGACTTACCTTGGGTGGAGGCATGTGGCATTTTCTCGCCTTGGTCAGAATTAGAATCGGCGGGGTTAGCAGAACACTCCTTCTCAGCAGCATCAACTATAAATTTGAAATGTTAGGAAAAAAACAATGAAATGATCAAGAAGCATTCTCTTAATCCAAAAAAACAAAAAAACAAAAAAAAAAAAGAGTAAGCATTCTACCTTTAGCCTGAGCTTTTTCCTTATGTTTTTCCTAGTGTAAGTTTACCTTATTGTAATTTATATTTTCTTGCTTTTAAATTCAAGTTTATTTAAATTGCTTTTCTTTTCATTGTTATCAAATTTTTATTAAGTTTAATTTACTTTATTGTTCTTATTTCGTTCTTGCTTTACTTTATGTTTATTTATCGCTTTGATCTATTTTATCGCACTTTAATTCTCACCATTTAGTTTAAATTACATTTTAGTTCAATTGCGCCATTTTCATTATACATAAATATAAAAAATAATAAAAAACCCAAAAATCACAACAAGAAAACATCCATATGAAGGCTAACCATCCCCGAGCCCAAGGAAGTGAAAGAACCTAGGCCAAGAGGAGGTTCCTTGCTTGGCCGATCAATCACTTGATCAAAAGTCAAAAGAGCAACATATCCGTCCAATTCTTTCCATCCAAGTCATTCAGTGGCGTGGTGGTGGCACGCCTATGCAACTCAAGAAAAGAAAGACCAAAATTTCCTTCTGTCGGCCATCTCGGTCGAAAAGAGGGAAACACAAGTCAAGTCAAGTAGGAGTCATTATCCCAAACTGAACTCTCATCCAATTAGTGGAGGTCAACCAAAAGCATATGCCTGCTATGATAAGTGGTCGATCGTAAGGAAAGGTTCTGGAGGCGTAGAGGACTAGCGCATTGTAGATGGCAATGTCTTGCAAGATGTTCTTCAATTTTGGTTCCATAGCTTTAAACCAATCATATCAATCTTGCTTAGAATTGTTGTCAACCACCGTAGTAAGTTATTTGGCCATGGACTTTTGTCCTGCCACAAGATCAACCTTGGAAGTAGACCCATATGGCCAACCTTTGAAAGGTCCAGAACTCTCCCAAGTCGATGATCAACCAAACTATGTAAGGTTGATGATCATCACTTTGCACAGCCCAAGTTTTCACCACTTCATCTAAAGGTTGAAGTGAGTAAAGAGGGCCTAGAAGATATCTGGGGAACTTGCCTTGAAGTCAGATGGCGTAGGTTTCCTCAAGCTTGTCTCAATTCTCAGCCATGACCTTTTTCAATTGGGCCAGATGAGAAATGATGGTTTCTTGCACCAAATTCTTCCTGCAAACACAAATACTATCTTAATCAAGAAAAAATAGTGGCAAAAGTAAAAATTTGCCGAGAAGATAAAGAGCACCATGGATAAACCCAAACTTTCAAAGTTCAAAATCAAACTTCCAAGAGCTGCAATTCATCAAAATGATGAATCTAAGAAAGAAATTTAAAGTTAGATGTGATTCAATTACTCTTCCACCTGAAGGCCAAGGAATTAAGGGGGCAATATTGGAGGCTAGGTTAAATCCACCTAGAGGAACGTTATGCAACTTAATAGATGAAACTATGCGACATGTGGCTATTTCATTTGTAAAAAGATTTCTCTCTTATTAATCAAAAAAGAGAAAGACAAACAATGGTAGAAACCAAAAAAGTAAAAGAGCCCAAATTTGTTTTTAAAAAATAAAACTGAAGTTTTCCCAAAATCTTGGTTCTTTGACAATTCACAAGGGATGAAAAACTAAGCAGCAAAAACATAGCAAAAGAATTAGAATCGAGGGACGCCATAATCGAAGGAGGTTGCAGGCACTAGCTGCAAGGTTCCTGAGAACATGTTTTATTTTGTCGACAACAAGGAGAAGAGACGTGTTGTGTTTTTTTTTCTTTTTCAAGAAACGTGTTTTGTTTAATTGAAAATAATATAAAATTTATTTTTTATCCATCCTTAGATTAGATCCAATGTTGAGTGACCACTAATTCCTTGCACACTAGAGTCCGGGAGAATGAGACTGTATATTATATGGGAGCTTATTTTTCCACTCTCATTTTCTCCACTTACACTATCTTCTGCTTTTTAATATTTTTTTAATCAATTTTGTTCTTTCTCTTTTCTATTCTACCCTTACTCTACATTAATTTCTTTTTTACTTCACTTTTATATTATTTCTTTTATACTTACTTTTCCAACTTACACTATTTTCAATATTAAAGGAAAAAACAACTAAAAATAGAGTGCAATTTGAAAAATTAAGTATAAAGAAAAAGAACTAATATAAAAGTGAAGTAAAAAGAAATTAATGTATGGTAAAGATAGAATAGGAAAGAGAAAGAACAAAATTAATTAAAAAGTTTTAAAAAGCAAAAGAAAGTGTAAGTAAAAAAAAAAAAAAAAAGAGTGGGGAAATCAGATAGACATTGAGATCATGTGCATGCTTCCAAAATTGCTCCATGGTTGAACAAGCCAAAGCCTTGCGGCTGTGATTGTTTAAAGCTAAATGGTACATACATAAGTAGGTGCCTTATGGCCTTTTTCTAATTATGAAGGCCAAGCAACCATAATAGGATCAAACATGGATTAATGCCTATATAGCCAATTTAAATTCAAACATCATACCGCCGACAAGATATATATAGTCCAAACATCAGGTCGGCCCACGCCAAAAATATTGAGTTTGGATGTGAGTCATACATAGTCCATTAGCCAGACTTAGAAGGCAAGATGAGGACTTCAAGCTTGGGCTTTTTGGCCCCAATTTTGTTTTGAGCTTTGAGCTCGCTTTTTTTTATTTTATATATATATATATATATATATATATATATATACAGAGAGCTTCCATTGAGGGATCCCTCAAATAAGCTTATTTGAGGGACACCTCTTGTAGGCCCCACTCCGGATTGTATTTCACTAATCCAAACCGTCTATTTTGTAGATACTCATTCAAAGATCATCTCTACAAAAAATTACTTGAATCCGATATCATGTGACCACTCAATTGAGTTATTGAAATTTTAGTACTTTTCTTAAAGCACCGTGTTCATTGATTTTGTAAGACACAATTGGATGTCGAAACGGTTTCCGATTTGTCTAATTTTTTGTAAGGATGATCTATGAATGAATACCTAAAAAATAGATGGTTTGGATTATTGGGAAAAGAATTGTAGGGTACTCTAAAGGGCGTCCCTCAAATAAAATTATTTGAGGGATCCCTCAATAGAAGGGGACTGTATATATATATATATATATATAGTAATGCATAAGGGTGGGCATCAATACTAAACCGGCCAATCCAAACCCTAATGGATGGTTTTATTTGGTTTTGACAAGAAAATTGTCAAACGATTTAAGAACCCAACTGGACGGTAATGGTTTGGTTCAATTTTGAGCTTTAGCAAACTAGATTAAATCGAATAGGATCGTCTACTTGTATATTATTTTATTTTACAAATGTAGTCCTCTCATTGAATTATAAGGATGTTGAAATTGAAGTTTGATCGAACTTTGAAGTTATTGATATTTGAATTGCAACTATATTATTAAACTTATAAGTTTTATAACATGTTGAATTTTATGATTATTTGATATGCTAAAAATTGAAAAATGTGTGGCATATTTTGAATTATTTTGTTTTTAATTGGGTTAACAAGGTTGAGAAAATGTACAAGAAAAAAAAATTGGGCTTAGGCCCACACCGGCCAAACTAAAACGTCTTAAATTGGTTTGGTTTGGTTGGATTTTGTTCACCCCAAATCTGCTTGTAGGCCAAGGGATTGTTTTAATTGCAAGTATGCCACTATTAGTTGTAAAAACCCTAATAAATAGAAGAACAAAAATAACGAGAAAAATAACTTGCGGGAACTAGAATGTTGGTGAAAACTGTACTGCAAAAGAAGATCGCATCACATTTAATTTATGAAAATCAATTGGAAATCAATACCAATGTGAAAATTGGCTTCGCTATTCAAGCCTCAAAAACCAAGCCACAAAAGGCTCAAATCTGAGTATAAACGCAAATAAATCAACGGAAGCCTTTGAATCCTTTGAAAACCTTAGAAAATCATGCAAGAGATTTTGGTTGTGTAAGTATTTGAGTTGTCAAAAGTTGTTTTGAGTATGAACTTAGGGGTCGTTTGGTATGGCGGACTGTCATGGACTGGACTAAATCCTGGGACTATCTTGGATTAGCTCGGATTGGACTAAGCTGGATTAAGTACTGACCTATGTTTGGTGCTGTATCGGACTAAGAAACTGGATTGTAAAAATAATGAAGACCTATGTTTGGTGTTGTGTCGGACTAAAAATAATTATTTTAATAATTAATTTTAATTAATAAAAAATTAATAAAATTCTATTATTTAATTTTAATTAAGGCTTTTTTGACATAAAAATAAATAAAAAGAAGACAAATAAATTCTAACATTTTTAATAGGCTTAAACTATCTTATCTCTCTCTCTCTCTTTTTTTTTTTTTTTCTTTTTCTCCTTTTCTTTCTTCCTTCCTCTTTTACCCATTGACTTTTCTTCTTCCTTCCTTCTTGGCCCGTTCCTTTCTTCTTCTTTTTTCCTTCTTCCTCCTTTCTTCTTCCTTCCTAAGCCTCCCCTTTTTTTTTTCTTTCTTCCTTTCCAGGCTGTTCCTTCTCTTTTCTTTCCTTCTTCCTATGCTTTTCTTTCTCTTTTCTTCTTACTTCCTTCCTTTTCACTCTCTCTTCATGCCTCACCCCAAATTTTAAGAGGGCCAGATCCATTTCTGGGTTTGTGGTGGCTACAAACACCCACCCCCCTCTCTCTCTGGTTCCACTAATTAATGGTTGTGGTGGTTCAATTGGGTGGTGATGATTGTTGAACTGAGTATGTGGTGGCTGATTATGGGTGGTTTTGATGCTTTGTTTGACTGACTAGGTGGTGATGATGGTTCAATTGGGTCTGTGGTGCTGGTTATGGGTTTGATGGTGGTGGTCTGATGATCGTGGACTCATGGTGGTGGTGGTCAAGCTTGTGTGTTTGATGGTGGTGGTGGTATCCAGTCGGACTGGCATGTTCAAAATAGCGATGGTGCTATTTTGAGAACCATATTTCGGGCTCGCTCTATTAGTCAAGCGAGTCCCATATTTTTTTTCCCTTTGGACTATACAATCCCATTTAAACTAATCCCCTCCCTTACCAAACATGGGTTTCAGGGACTATTTAACATAGTCCAATCCAGTGAGGCATAGTGAGGCATGCCAAACATGCCCTTAAACTCTTATATAGTGAAATGATTGCCCTAGCTTGAATCGACATAGAAATTGCTTCAGTGTCTTTTCTATTTTTGTTAGCTTTAAATTAGGTCCCATTTTGAAACATTAACATATGATAACAAGTATAGAAATTGCACACCATTTTCACTCACACACAAACAAACAAAAAAAGCCATAGATGTCTTACATTATTTTCTCTTTATGTTTCAAGTTAGCGTTCTAGCCTCACGTCTTATACAGATTACAACAAAGCACAAATATACATAACGCCCCCATTGGAGCTAAAGAAACCTGTACAGAGAGAGCACCATTCATGTTGCATGAGACATCATTTTAAACTTGGACCCCTACCCTCTGAGCCACCTGCATCAGCAGAAAAGTAATCAAACTGTTATTAACCATGAATGTTGGGTTGGAATATTTTAATTAAAATGGACAAGAGTCCCGGCCGTTGTTTGGTGTGCGGGGCTGAACTTTTAAATTAGACAACAGTCCAACATATTGAAACTTACAAGTCTTATCTATAGGGGTGGAACTCATAAGGACCGGCTTGGACTAAACTCCAATCAAATTCATGTCGGGCCACCAAATGAGGAAGAGTGTTAAACTAGATATATTAAATATTCAGAAATGAGGATGACTTAAAAATAACGAAATGACAAAAACAAGAATGACAACGACAACAATAAAGACAAGGAGGATGAATGCCACGACAGTTTGACACACATTTTTATGGTCCTTAAATAAGTGTATAGGATCCACAAGTTCAGAAAATTGACCAAACAGTAAAATGCCATAAGGCAGACTCCAAAATGTAGCTCCCCCTATCTGAGCTAGCTGAAGGAAGCTCCCCAAAATCAGGGTAGTTTAAATTTCTACCGAATCCAAGATCCCGACTTCAAGGAAAATATGGACTCACACATTCTAGAAATGGAGCAGCTATGGTAGGTGGAAATTCTATAAAGTCGTGGAGAAGAGATGAAAAAAGGTTTTTCCCCAATCCAAAGGTTTTTCCCCAATGTGAAGTGTTAATTTAAAAAATCTGAACCAGGGTAGGCTGATCAAACCGTTCCTGGAAGATTTTCTAGAGACAAAATTACACAGCATAATATACACTTCAAATTCCCTTAGAAGAAATGTGATGAGAGACGTACCTCCTTAAAGGAGTGAACATCACTTCCCCAAAGCCAAGCATCACAGCCTGCATCTCTGGCACCCCATATATCATTCCTACGATCATCTCCCACATGCACTGCATCCTCAGGTTTTACTCCTAATAATTCACAAGCTTTAAGAAATATTGTTGGATTTGGCTTCTCTGCTTCAACCTGTTCATAAGAGAAAATCATAACATCAGCAATCGCATAATGATTGATAGTAGCAACAGCTTTGTTACCAGACATACATACCCATAGATAAATAAAATAAATAAAAACTCTCCCAATATTTTTTATTATTTATATAATAAAAATATGGAATTTCTGAAAATCCGAAGAAGCTTTCTTCTGGTCTGTGTAAGCGTGTGAGTGAGAGAGAGAGAGAGGGGCAAAACACATGCAAACTGCTAAAAGATTCTAAGCAATTCACTTACTTCGGCTGATACTGCTACCGCATCAAACCAATGTTCACAATTTAGAGCCTGCAAAAGAGGTCTTAATCGAGTATCAAAATTTGACACAACAGCTACTTTGACGCCTGCTTTTCTCAGAGCTTGAAACACTTTCTCAGCATCAGGATCACAGAGGTGCCAAGCCTACGAGAAAACACAGTGAAAAATATCATAACCCAATTCTGACTTATATCTTTCTATACAGATAATGGTAATTATAAAATGTCAAACCTTGTTAGTTGTATAGTAGTTATAAAGTTCTTCAAAGTACTGGGAATCTGAACAGCCAGTGGAAGAACTGACTATATATTGCCAGAAGGGTCTCCCATCATTTACATACCTGCAATGAAATAAGAGTAAAATGCTCACTTTAATGATAAAAAAAAGAAAATCAGAGAATTCACTCCAAACATGACAGAACTACTGCTAAACTTCTTTATTTAACTTAAGGAAAGATTAAAGACTAAACAGAAAAGAAAGGAAACGAACTCTGCTACTTGACCAACCCATTGATTACATATTGGATAGACATGGAAAATTCTACAATAAAAATTAGAAAAACAAAGTTTATGAAATTAGCTTCTCAGCTAACTTCCAGGATGCAATATCAAAGCTATTAAAGGCAAAATTTGATTTAATTATTTATATCCCATAAAATGAAAGTGCAACACTTCTGAACAACTCCTCAGAAACTAAATCAGGCAAGAACTAAGAGGAGACAGAAATTCATGATGACCATGGTGAATCAAAAAGTAAAAACGTAAAATTTATACTTAAATGGATTATTGCAAACCTTATCACCCGGTATAAGAACAAAAATAAAAATAAAAATGGAGAATAAAAATGGGAAGAGACCTGAGACGAGATCTACCCCAAGGCTGCTCGTAAGCCCTTCTGTATCTGTTCAAAATCTCAGCCTCTGAGTACTCCACTCCATACTTCTCGCCTATCTTCCTATATATCTATATCAACAGAAAAATAAACAATATGTCAGCAAAGAAATAGAGACACAGATAATAGCGCAAGAACATTATATAAAATTAAATTAAATTAAATTTAAATTTAAATTTTAAATAATTAAAAAATTTTAAAAAAAAACTCCACAAACTTGCAAACCCAATAATTGCTATGCTACAAAACCACAAGCACAAATATAATTTAAAAAGGAAATTTCCCCGAAATCCAATTCTGCCACACAAAAACCAAGAATTCAATGCATGCACAAAAAACCAATATTTATACATATAATTTATAAATACCTCCATACAAAATGCGCAGTAAAGTATGTTCTTGGATTTTCACCATTTAGGTATAAATTTAGCCCAAAACACAAAATGGAAAAAGAAAAAAAGAAAAAGAAAAAAAAAAGGAAAAGAAACAAGATCCACAAACTTCAATTCATAGATATACAAAACCAGAAACCCAAAAAATTCAATTCATAGATATACAAACCCAGAAACCCAAAAGTTCAATCCATACTTAGAAACACTGAGCAATAAATATGTAGCTGTGCATGTAAAGTGTGTGCGTGAGAGAGAGAGAGAGAGAGAGAGAACCTGAGCCATTGGCTGGGAAGGAACAACAAGGGTGCCAACAGCATCAACAAGCAGAGCCTTGTGGGTGATTTCACCATAAAGAGACCTCCTATAATCTTCATAATCTTTCACACCCAATATCTCCAAACCCATGTGCCTCGACCCAACGACCCCTGGCTCTTGCTGTGCCACAGCAGAGGTCGAATAGGCCGTCAACCCGAGCCCACCTCCCCGGTCGACCCGAACCGGTCCCTTAACGCCATTGGAGCAAGACCCAGATCCCAAAATTGGTGCTTTCGTGGTGAGAGTCGTCAGCAGCCTAAAGAGCTTTGTTCTGGTTGCCATTAGCGCCATTACTGAGCTTCATTTGATGCTCTACTGCACAATAGTTGTTTCAGTTTTTGGCTCCATGCGTGACTCAGCTTAAAACCAGAACCGAATGCTGGGGTGCCAACATCTTAAAGATCCTTGATGTGGGGAGTCTTTATAGAAATGCATCTCGGGTTCTGGTTTTACTATAATGGCCTCAGGAGGTTTTCTAATTTTCTTTTAATTAATCTTTATTTAGTTATTTAATTGTGTAACATTCTCGTCTGGTGTCTAAGGATTCGTTTGGGACTACTTCTGTAGGAAGCATTTTTATTTATAAGCGCTTTTATCAAAAGCGCTTTTATTATAAACACATTGAAATTTTCATAAGAAATCGAAGTGCTTCTTGGAAAAGTATTTGGGCGTGCTTCCTGAAGAAGCACATGACAGGTGCTTCTCTAAAAAGCGCTTCTAAATTTTTCTACCAAACGCTATCAAAAGCGCTTTTGATTATCAGAAAGTGCTTTTAAATATTTCAAAAGCACTCCCAAACGAGAATTATATTCTATCGCACATTAATTTCAGATACATTAAAGGAGAAAATGAAAATATAAATGAATACTATATGTTAATATCTTATAATTTTATAGTTATTAAATAAGATAAGTTTCCTTCACAAGTTATTCTGATGCTCCGCACCAAATAAGTGTTTAGTACTTCATTCAAAAATAAAATCACTTTTTCCTTTTCTTTAATGGGAAATGTCCTTATCTTGCATAAGTCATAGGAAACAAAATAGAATTTCATAGAAAATTCAAAAATTAATGTGATGACCAATGATTGTGTACAATATACATCGCAACCTTTCATTCTTGTAATCTAGTGGGCTGCCGCACATCGTAGAATTCGTGTATTCTTATTTTCTGAAGTTATTTTAAAGATGAACTTCGTCATTTAATTTTTCAATTGACACAAAAAAAATTCTTTAAAACATTTATACTTTTATTAACGGAATCTAATTTAACGGAATCCAATTCAATAAAAAATGGCCGTGAGTAATGTTTGTGTGTGAAAACTCCACCACTTACTTTGTCTTTTTCAACCCTCTCTTTTTCTCTATCATTGGAGCTTCCGCCACTTACCGGATGGCATCCCCTCAAATATTGGAAACCTCTTTTCCTCCATGGTGCGTCGTAAAGGTTCTAATATATTATTTGGCTAAGTCTTTAAATACAATGGTTGTGGTAATGGTTCAGTGGTTATGACAATGACGATGGTGGTCATGGTGCTGGTGACGAGGTCCCGGGTGGTGATTGATTGTACTGGTCACTGGTGTTCGAGGTCGTGGCAAATATAATGATGGTGGTCGCAATAGTAGGGATGGTAATGAAAATGAGGTGGTGGTTGAAGTTCAAGTGGAGAAGATGGTGGTGGGGAAGGGGATGGGGATGGGGCGGATGCGACGGTGATTTTAACTTCTTTTTTCTTCAAATTCATTGTCTTGGAATTTTTTTAATATAAACAATAGATCTCGAGTCTTTAGATTTAGCATTCGTGCATTTACACGTATTTAAAAGAATGTTAACCGTTAAATTGATCTAATAAATTTTAATAATTCCACATCATCATAATTATATTATACCGGAACTCACCATTTGCAACTTATTATATGTATATCTTTAAAACTCCCTTCAAACAGCAACCCCCTTCCTCCCCAACCTAGCCTCTGTACTATTACTGCCTGCCAATTGCCTCTGCCTCTCACTCACTTTTCTTCTCTCTCACACACACCTTCACTAGGTCCTACAGTTGGTAGGCACCTCTAGGATTTTCAATTGCAGTTTAATTTTGAAGTACTTGCTTGTTGTTGAGACAATAATTCCATGTTAAATACTACGATAGGACTATAGATAGCGCAGAGAGAGGTGGTGGCCATGGATAGCAGCAACAAGTGGGAGTGGTTTAGGGCTGGGTTGGGGGTTGAGACTATTATTTTGTATTTTTAATATTTTATTTCAAAGGTATTAAATACACATAAGGTGTAAAGAGATGATGGGATGTGGGCTTGTTAAAATTCATTAGATCAATCTAATGGTTAATATCCTTTTAAATGTGTGTAAATGCACGGATGCTAAATGCAGAGACTCGAGATCCATAAACAATAGTCTAAGTTACAAGAGAAAGGGAGGTTTCTCATACACACATTATCAATGTACTATGGAAGTTCAAACTTGAGACTACTAGTCTGTAAGTCGTAGTCCTTCTCTACTGAGCTACCACATTGACATTGTCATTGAATTCTAGAAATTACATTCGTGTTTAGGTAGAATGTGAACTTGAAATTTATGACTACATCAAAATCTGCAAGTCAAAAACTGTTTTTCTAGACTAAATCACATTGGCAAATAAGAAAGTGAATTAGTTTTTGTTATCATAATGTATGACTTTAAATAAGGAAGTTATATTCATCTTCTTAACGATTAAATCATATATATCACAATCAATCAAATTTGATGAACAACTTCACGAACATGACCTCAGTCAATAACGGGCATGAGAGAAACTGTACATGCCCAAATATATCTTTTACGTGATTCACTTTTTATGGTGCTAATTTTAGAATCGGATTAGGTTATATGTCCTCAGTACAATATGAAGCAAGTGATGATTTTATCGCAATATTAATTAAATAAGCGATTGTGACATTTTTTTTTCTTTCTCTTAGAAAAGATTGTGATAATTCACATTTTACAAACATTTTAAATTTTATAAAACTATACGGAGAAAATTCAAAAGTCTTTCAATTAAGAGTTCGTTTGATACACGATTTAAATTTTTTAAGAATATGTATGAAATTGCATCACCATATTTGACAAATCGACTGTTGATAATTCATAAATATAAACTTTTCATGTACAGGGAAATTTCCGAAATTTCATACCATTGACTCTCCTTCAAGTTTTACTGGGAACTTACAAATGTTACAAAACATTAAATAAATAAAAACTATAGACTCCAAATTTAAAAACCATTTGCCCTGATTTGTTGGTAGCAGGGTTTCCATGTGCAATGTTCTCTTGATAATTTAGAACCAACTGAACCTGGCCTTGCGCACACGGATACAAGAAAACTAAAACGACACGTGGGTGTGGGTGACCGCTGGGAGAACACGAAATCGCTGATGTGGCGGACACTGGAAATCGGTTAGAATCCGCATCAGCAAATTGACCCTTCTTTCCCCTCCACCTCAACCATATCTGAAAGGAAGTGGGGCCCATCTCATGACTGCCCTGCATGCGGGGCCCACTTTGTTTTCCTCAGTCGGCTTCATTTCATACGCCAGGTTTCTCCATCAGTCCGTCCTCATCGTGGTCTCTCTCTCTCAACAACCAGTCTCTCTCTTCCCGCCATAACGTGTGTGTGTTGCCAAAATTTGTCTCGTTGATTTTTAGTGCAATTATTGGAAGGCTTAACCAACTTATTATTTCCGTGTTTCATGTGCAGCTGGTGGCTTTCTTTCTTCCCCTTTTCAGTTCCTTTTTTTTTTCTTCATCAATTTGAATTACTTCAATTTAAACATTGAGGTCTCTCCCAAAAATTTATCCATGATGTTTTGTTTGAGAATTGTAACCAATAATTTTTTCGGGTATGATTTTAGGAGGACAGGGTACTCTGTCATGGGCAAGATTTCTTCTCCCTCTTTAAGGTTGAGATGGTAGGCTACTTGGTTAGTCCTACAATCGAACCCTTATGTGTAGAGTAGTTTGTCTAATCCTTTAGGACATTTTGTATTTAGTTTCTTTATCCTCTTATTAATAAAATACTATCGCTTCTCCTAGATTACCCGAATAAATATGTATTACTACCATTAAATTAGTATAACTAATAATTAGCATTATCCGTAAAATCTCACCATTCGTTTTTAAAGAGTCACAACATGATTTCGCCGTATTGAATTACAACTTAATTTTTTTGATGTACTCTTTTACTTTGGCTAGAAAAAGAAAGGGGAGGAGAATACAATTAATGAACATAACATGAAATAGACTCAAATTATATGCCGAAAAAGGTTTTCTGGTATTCATACTATTTTGAGTTACATTTAGCATCATACTAGCCGTGTTCATGTTTATATCAAATTAACTTAAAAAGACTCATTTCGTGAGAACACCTCTCTCTTATTTTAGTATAATGAAAATTGTGTCACTCTAAATAATATGTGTCATTATAACCCAAAATAAAAAGTCTCGACGTATTGATGATTATAGATCTTCTCATTATTTACTTGTTTAATAATTTCATCATGATATCACGAGACCAATGTTTTGTTCTTTTTTTGTTTGTTTTTTAAATTTTTTTATAAGCAATATTTTGGTGGGAGATTATAACACATACATCAGGTACATGAGTAACTACTCTTATATCTACTTGAGCTATAATATAATAATCGTATTTCGTTTTAGTATGATTCTTTTTATTCAGAAAGTAACCCCGAGTATCTAATGGGTTGTTTTGCTTTTAATTGTCACGATCTTCATATTAATTTGTGAATGAAGAATAAGTTATGCTCTTTAAAAAATAAAAACGAGCCTAGATTTTAAGGGTTTAGGGTTCTTTACGTCCTTTGATTTTAGTTGTTTAATTAATATTAGGTGCTTTATCGGCTTGTGGTTGTCGTAATGAGGACGTCCTGGTCATTGTCACGCACTGCAAATGTCTTCATTATAATGGACAAGTTTGAGTGATAGGTAAAATCGAAGCATTGCCTCAATTTTCAAATTTGTATATTGCATTGCATTATTGCAAAATACAGTTCATGGTGAACTTACCTACCAATTTGTAGTTTGTAAACCCAAAATAGACATGTCAATTTAAGAAGCAGCCTATTGATTATGTGTTTTTTTTTTCCCTTACACCAATACTTTCGACTGCACAACATGGTGTAACTTTTATATCCATCTCGTTGTGATTAATGAATCTTCATTGTACATATGTCATAATAAAAACTGTTCATTTTCTATATCATTATTTTAAGATTATCTCAATTGGAGATCGATTAGTCATTCAAACATATCAAATAAATGGACAATTCATCATAAGAATTTTAATTGTTATCAAAACTATCGATTTATCCAATACAAATGAATGATTAAATGATCTTCAATTTGATTGATAATTTTTTTTCTTTCATAGATGATAGGAAATGAACAATTCACTTGTCTACGGTGAAGATTTGTTAATCACAATGGGGATGGAATCATATTTTAACTTTTCACATCATTTTTCTTTTTTTATGTTGGAGGGAATATTTGCGTATATCGTAAATCCTAACCCATTGCACCATCCTTCTTCACCACTTATATGTTTATACAATTAATAAGCAAACGTCATATTTTTTAAAGACATCTTTGCATTCGTCTTCAATAAGGTGCAAGAGGGCGGACTTACTCCTCTAGCCAACTGGCGTAAACCTCCGCATGCTCTAAAATATTTTAAATTTTGAGTTCTTTGAAAGTTTAGCATATAGTATTCATTTATAAAACTAAAATATGCGATATGTCCCTAACATGAAAACGATAGGGAGGATGACCAATAATTCTCGGCCTGCTGTATTCTACGTTTTTTTCCCTCCAAATTATGTTAAAAAGTACTTTTTCAAATGAAAGAAGGAAACACAATGACAATCCAAACACAAATGCCCCACTCGAAGTACGGCATTGGTTAGTCCTTCGTTCATCTCTTGCCACATGAACGACGCATAAAGACTGAAAACGAACATAAATGAATGGTTGAGAAAACTGGGAAAGAGTTGAGGACTGGTGGTGAGTGAGAACAGTTGTTGGGCTTGGACAAATCAGTATGTGGGTATACGAGTAAAAGGGCCCACTATTTTGGAACCGGATGCTGCAATGATTAAAGCCATGGTGGATAAAAGTAGGCCCACCATACTTTTGACTCTTTACAACTCCTCAGTCACATTTTTCTGAGGCTGGCTACTCAAGTATGGTCAAGTTTCACACTCTTCACTGAAAGTTACAATGTCCATCTTTATCCTCTTGATCAATGTTTGACGTATCACTTTGCTCCACACCTCATCAAGCGCCTTCAAAGTTCCGTCCAAATTGATGATGTGGCTATCATCTGGCAGGAAATTAGAGGGTCATGCATGTAAAAGTCACACCTTTGATTTTCACGAAGTTATTGATGGACTTGACGATGAGGAACAAATTGAAATGCAAAACGTTAGTCAAAGGAGGAAGGTGAGTCCCGAACTTAACAATAAATAGAAAAACTCAAATATAAAAAACCCCCTTCAAATGGCTTGAGTTTACTAAATTTCTAAGAAATCACATTTCAACATTCCGAGGATAAAATACTAATAATTAATTTTTTCAATTAAATAGTTGAAAAAAAAATTGCGAAAAATAACCCACATAAAACTAAAAGCGTACAAAATTGAAAAAAAAAAGAAAAAAGAAGTAAGTCATAAAGGAAGTTTCACGAATGATGCGACAACCAAGAAATCAGAAGGACACTTATCCACTTTGAAGATAACTCAAAAGAACGAGATGGCTTGAAAACATAAGTTTGTATGTGTGTGGATGTGGTGGTGCTTGACCCCTTTCATTGTCAACGCAACCCTGATGGCTTGAAAACATAAAATTTTTTATTCCTCGAACTTTCCCTTATATTCAATTTTGTTTCCTTGCAAATAACGTGGGGCTCATTTGTGCACAAGCGTGTTGGACCTTTCTTTCGGTATTGGGTCAAATAGGTTTTGGTAAGTGTGTGACTTCAAAAGAAATGAATGGGAAACCGTATCATTTGAATATATTTGTACTTAATTTCTTGCTTTTTTATCCCCATTTTGATATTTTTATTATATGAATTGGGTTGTATAAGCACCAACGCTTTAAAAATAATAAATAGGGTATGGGCCTAGTGGAGGTAAAGTTGGGCTTCATTATGGTTTGGGCTTGGAATATATATATAATTGTCAAAAGATGGGCCTTGGGCTATGTTGATTTAATTAATAATTACTTTTTATTAATTAGAAATTCGTGTTAAGATAAAATCATTATCTTAAATTCGAATATGTTAAACAGTTAATGTAACTGTTGGATGAAGAGGTGTCAAACCTCTATATATTGACAATTCGTCCAAATCAGAACGGACAATTTTTTTTTTTTTTTAACAGCATTATATATATAAAGCATATTTCGTTTTGTCATTATTCTGTTATTTGGTTGTATACTGATTGTTCTTCAACAGGTTTAGCCTCGATGATTTCACATGGATTTGCACTTTTTTTTAGTATAAGCGATTAGGAGAGAGGGATTAACACAAATATTCATTAAGGGCATAAGGGTTTCGAACATTTACCCACATCCAATTTTTTTTCTTCTAGGAAACCTCAACGGTAGGATGGGAAAGTAAACTGAAATCCAAAACTTATTTTTTACTATTCTATTTTTCTTTAGCTAGAAAAACGAAAAAAACAAAACAAAACAAAAAAGTACAAAGGGAGAACACAATATTCATGAAGATAACATGAAACAAATTATACTATCCATGCGGAAGAATGAGCCGTAGCTCATTTTCCATGACAAAGTTCATGGTATTCATATTTCATAGTATTTTTTATTTTTTATTTGGTCAGAAAAATTCATATTTCATATTTCATAGAATGGGCGCGACTAGTAAGATGCAAAATGTAATTCAAATTGGTACCCATTGGAAAATCAAGCAACATGGCAGCAAGTGACACGTAGCGAAAAATCAAAGCAGAGCGGCAAGGCAAGCAGCCAATAGACAATAAAAGGCACATGAAGGGATAAAAGATAAGAAAATATTTTAGGGTTTATGTCAAAGGTAAAGATAAGGCAATACATGTGAGGCAAAATGCTAAAAATTTGGGATTTAGGGCAAAGGTAATAAGGCAAGACAATTCAAAGTAAGACAAGATAAGGTAAGATTAAAGCAGGAAAGCGGCATGTGTTTAGAATCGATGCTTTGATACCATATCAAATAATGGTATTTGGAAAATATTGAAGTGTGCTATTCTTCTCTTTTAACAAGAAAAATTTATCATTAACTAGCTTTTGGTCTACTAGTACTTCTCTTTTTAATCTTGAAAGAGGTCCCAAATTCAAACCCGTAACCTCCACTACTAAATTAAAAACAAGTAAAATGTACTATTACAATATTGTGTACAACAAGAAAGATAACTAGGTCTAATTACAACAGAACAAGTCAACTATACAAAATAGAAAGGGTTTAGGGTTAGCAGAAGAAAAAGTAAACACTTAAAACTAAAATCTTACCAAAGGGCTCCTAGTGAACAACTAATAGTCATATTGGGTCATCAAAGTATTTGATTAAAGGGAAATTAATTTTCATTTAGTATTCTAATAGGATTCTGAAATTAATTTTTATTTAGTATTCTATTAGTATTCAAAGAAAAAAAAAGCCCTTAAATTTTATATTTTCCTGCAAATGGCATTGTAACTGATCCAATCCAAAGAGTTTCATCTTTCTCCACCACTTCACTGATAGACTTCCATCTATTTCCACTTGTGTCTTCAAGCATTTCCAATATGACACCTTGCTCACTCAACCTGATTATCAATCCGTTCCCTGTCCATTTCGCCACGTAAGAATAAGCTTTCGTAATGTCCAAGGGAAGCTTAAGCAGTGCATTTCCTAAGGAAGGGTATGAAAGAACCAATTTCAAAATCCAGAGTCTTCTTGAATGAATCCCCACCCAAAAACCCCCTCTGGGGCTCCTTTTAATGTTGTCTGGAAATCCTGGAAGTTGAGCAAACACTTGGAAAGTTCCGGCTTTCGGTGTTTTTAACCAATACCTCATAATCCTGCAATGTGTGGTCTCTGCCAGTAGGATGAAGTCTCCATTTTTGCTCAATGCCACCCCATTTGGAAATGAGAGGTTTCCAAGAAGAACTTGCACTTGTTTGCTTTCTGGGTCATATTTCATTAGCCTTCCAGTTTTATCCCCACTTAGTATCACAGAGATGTAATTCCTGAAAAAGGCACATACATGCATCACTTACATGGCCATTAGTCTTTCAGCCAAAAAAAAATAGGTACATTATTAGAGAAAAAATAGGCTCATTTAAAAAAAAATTGTTTTCATAAAACAAACAATAAATAGATGATCAAATTATTTTTTATAAAACAAGTAATAAAGAAAAAAAAAATAGGTACAATATTTGGAGAAAAAATAAGTTCATTAAAAAAAAAAATTTAAAAACAAAACGATAAATAAATTATCAAATTATTTTTTAACATAATTAGAATATACACTATTATTCATAAAACTATAATTAAAAAGAATACTGGTCGTATAATTCATAAAAAGAAAACAACATTAATTCCTAAATTTAATATTAAATTTAAATTATTAATACTTTAAATAGATTACTAGTCGTAATTCATAGAAGGAAAACACTATTAATTCAAAAATAGATTAATAGTCGAAAAACAGATTACTAATTCTTAGTTAATATTTAATTTCAAATAAGTTTCTAAATTAGTTCCTACATCCGTTACAACTATTTGGAGATATTTCCAAATTCAACGGGTGTCATTAGCTACACCCCCATAACACATTAACTTATAAATAGGGGTAGTTATGGAATCCGAAAAATACAATAAATTAGATTTTAAGTTATATTAGGTAACTTGCTTAGTTGGATCCTAGTCATTGAGAATTATTTAAAAAAATTGGGTATTTTAAATAGAAAACTAAAGGAAATGGTTGTAGGTGATTTAAAATGAATTTTATGAGTCTAAGCTCAATTTACTATAAAGAAAAACCCCATATATATATATGTGCAACTTTAATCCAATCCAATAATATTTTTGAACCATTGCTTTAGCATTTGCAAGAGAAATATAATTACCATTTTAATTATTTAAAAAAAAAAAGAAAAAAAATTCTTTTCATGATGGGATTTTATTGTACCTTCTCTGATATTGTGAACTGCTATCTGTGAAATACACTGCTCCCGGTTCTTGATCAATGTCCAAGGCATTTGTAAATCCAAATGGAATGCCATGTGCACGTGTCACAACCTCAGTAGCCAAGCCACCTTGAGGGCCCACAATGAGTAGCCCCATATAAGCATCAGCAACGTAAAGATCACCACTCGTTTCGTTGAAACATAAGCCTAATGGACGTCCACAAATGTGCTCCGTTTTGTCGTGTTCATGTGACCCTTCACAGCCATCTCTGGTGACCGATAGAGCAAGTTTGTACACAAGCAAGTCAATTAATTTCCACATGTGCTATTGAGTTTAAATGGATTGTATATGCATGGATGCACAATATTATTATGTACAAGTTTTATGCCTACAGTTTCTGTATTGGAACCTTGCAACATTAGAATTTGTGAAGTTTTGATATGTTAGTTTTCGATACATTGCTGGCCTATTTTCCGACATATTAAGTTTTTGGGTATAAGAAATTATGTATATGGAGATGTATGAGGAAGAGTATCTTGCATGGCTCACCTGGGACTTAAAGTTCCACTATAACTAAGGTTGGATCCTGCGTAATGAGGTTCTAATGCACTCAATTTTCTTCTTGACTCTAAGGTTTAAATATCGTAGATAACAATTGTTGAATGAAAATAGAATGCAAGTAATAAATTTGGTGGGTATACAACATTAATGATATTCTAATGCATTCGATTTTCTTTTCTTAAAAGAGACGTTGACTATAAATCTCATAGATAACAATTATTCAATGAAAAATGAATACAAGTAATAATAAATACCGTTGGTAGTTGAGAGTGCCGATAAGCACCTCTCACCATGCGTTTTTTAAGGGAATCTCCAAATATTTTTTATAAAAAAAAAAAACCAAAAAAACAAGAAGCTTTTTGTGTGACACAAAAAATTACAAAGGAAAAAAAGAGAGAAAGGAAGACGGAACGAAAAGAGTGCCCAAACTCATGTGAGTGGTTCGAGCTGCTCATTTTTGTCACTTAGGGGAAGGACTTACCTGTTTCATAGGGACCATACATCATATATGCATGTATGACAAACATTCCAGCTAACCCTACTTGTGAAACATCCAACTTAATTTCTATTTGGCCTAATTAGTTTCACCCCCAAACCAAGCCTCTCTGTGCTTCCCCCAACCTAAGCATCACATGGAACTCTTCGCTCATAGATAAATTTAGTTAATTTCAAAGCTGCCACGAACAACCACCTCACGCGTAGCTGGTTGATTCTTTTCACACGCATGCTCTACTGCAAGGGAGATTATGCTTCAAGTAATTAAGAACATTTACCTATTAACTCGAGAAGAAACTGTTGTGAGATTGAGCAATCGCATAAAACAATTATAAATAATATTTCTCTAATCAAAGGTTCTATTTTTAACTTTTGCTTCTTCTAATATCGCTTGTACAAGATAAAATAATTTCATATTCTGTTTTAACAGACGGGAGTTGTAACGGATGGATTATCTTGGCTTAGAGCGTAATTAAATAAAAAAATATGTTTAGAAATAAGAGTTATATATTGGATGCATACCTGTTTGGAGAAGTTACAGCGAAGTTGATCCAGTGGTGTTTATCTTGATCCCATTTGACGATGCGGCCATCTGAAATGCCGGTGTAGGGACCTCCGCCAAGAGGGTCGAAGACAAAGCTCTCTGGACCAACAGCATCTTCCACAATTGGAACAACTTCAAACTTATTTTCCTCGTGATTTGAAAGCTTTTCTACATTTGCTGTTGCAGCATTATTTTTAATAGAGAAAAATTTGATAACGTTGAGGGTTGTCAAGATAGAGAGGACAACGCCTATGCTTGCTGCCAAAAAGAGCTTTGAGTTCATGTTTGCTCATGGGGACGAAGTAGCTAGAAGGTGTGCTTAATGGGATTGTTATATATATATATAGTCCCCTTCTATTGAGGGATCCCTCAAATAAAATTATTTGAGGGACGCCCTTTAGGGTACCTTACAATTTTTTTCCCAATGATCCAAACCATCTATTTTTTAGGTCTTCATTCATAGATCATCCTAACAAAAAATTAGACAAATCGGAAACCGTTTCGACATCCAATTGTGTCTTACAAAATCAATGAACACGGTACTTCAAGAAAATGCTAAAATTTCAATAACTTAATTGAGTGGTCAAATGATATAGGATTCAAGTAATTTTTTGTAGGGATGATCTTTGAATGAGTATCTACAAAATAGACGGTTTGGATTAGTGAAATACAATCCGGAGTGGGGCCTACAAGGGGTGTCCCTCAAATAAGCTTATTTGAGGGATCCCTCAATGGAAGCTCTCTGTATATATATATATATATATATATATGTGTGTGTGTGTGTGTGTGTGTGTATATATATACACGTGGCATGTAACAGTTAATTGCAGGACTTATAAGAGAACGCATACCTTAAAGTGCGCAAAGTACCCGTTGCCGCATCCAAACAGAAAAACTTGTATGAAGTTAGGATATCAATGTTTTGTTATTTTTGTCCAATCAAAGTTTGTCACGTGAAAAAGTTATTACTCGTGACATACTGTAATTGGCCAATGATAACAAAATAGTGTTATCTCTTTTTCATGTAAGTGATTCTCTCGAGTCCAGTAGTACGTAAAAAAACTTGTATGATGGGACATATTGTTACGTGTTTAACTTTTTAGTCATGGTCCTCACGTGTAATGAGAAAGAAAGACAAATAAAACAAAGTTTTTATGTGGGATTCTAATCTCAGCCATTCATATATTAGGTTCGTTAGTCATTTTAATATGCATTGTACATATAATTCAAGGGTAATGATTTTCCCACTCCAATTTTATCCACTTACACTCCTTTTTTAGTTATAAACTGGAGTGTAAGTGGATAAAATTGGAGTGGGGAAATCACCACTCATAATTCAATGATTGAGATTAGAAAACACTACAAAAAAAAATCAGCAATAGTCACCTTTTTTTTGGTGACTTTTGAAAGCATTAGTTACCTATATTGGTGACTAAAAGCTTTAGTCACCATACAGTCACAATATTCGAGTGTGTGAGATTTGTTAGGGTTACTATTGATCTTTATCACCATTAATAAAGAAAGTGACAAACAATATGTTGACTTTTCAGCTACCTTCACACTTATATTTTATTATTATTTTCATATTTAATTAGTTTAATAATTTTCTGAATTATATATGTTTTAAATAATTACAATTTCCTTTTGATATACTTTAATGACATAATAACAGTAATTCCTTTTTTTTTGATAAGATAATAATAATTCCTTGGTAATGCACTTCATGTGTTAACAAATCCTCTAATATTATTATTTAATTATTTATAAATATTCAATTGATACATGATGGTGATTAAGTAGTACAATATTTTCCTAATGAATAAAAAATTTGTACTATCCTCTACAAACAATAATACATACACGCCTAAGAAGATATATTGCTAGTACTTTCTAATCCAAGCACTCCTCCGATTTGAACATACAAACGAACGATGCAACCGAAGCATCCTCCATCCCTGCAATTGAAGTGTCCACTATCCCTATAAGTAAATCGAAATGACAAAGAAAGAAAGAAAACAGTCCCAAATGCTAGAATAGAAAGAAAGACCATCACTGACATTAAAAAAAACTGAAGAATAATTCAAATTCAGAAGGACCCGTGGGATAAAACAAATGCACAAGATATAAGCAGCCAAACTCAGTAAATCAGCAAAGAGATGATGGGATATCTACTCTTGGAGCCCAGCACAAGTTATTAAGATAGAAAAAAATAAAAATAAAAAGAAGATGCAATCCTGTAAGACAAAAAGGAAGAAAAGGCATTACATCAAAGAAGTTCTACCTGTAATTTCGTAATGTCCCACCCAAAAAAGTAATTCAAGCCTGCAATTGGAGATGTACAAAAACATTAAACAGAACTTCATTCTAGGCCATAAACATTAAAGAGAAGGAAAATGAAAAAAAAACAAAAAAACTTGCGAAATGGAGCAACCAAGCCAAGTCAAAATAGGTGGGCAGCTTTCTGCCAGCCCTGTGTCACAAAAACAAATTTTGTTACTTTAAAAAGGTGAATATTGCTTCTTTTTTTTCTTTTTTTTTTTGGTAGTGAATTAATAGTAGTTCACAGGTCATAGTTTAAGAATAAGTTAGGCCATCTTCAGTCATAGGGCTAAATGTAGTCCGGGGCTAAAAATTTAGCCCCCCAAAATATTAATTTTTTAAAGAATAGTATATGGTTAAATTTTTCCATCTCCAACATGCAGGGCTATATTTTAGGGTCATTCATATTTTATTATTTTGAGAAAAACTATGGTACAACACTCATCCATTCCACAACTATATATTGTTTAATTTAATTAAACTACTATTTAGAGACAACACTAGAATTTTTAATAATTTTTTTAAACAACACCAAACATTTAAAAACGTGAAGACATAAAAAAAAAGAAAAAAAGAAAAAAAAGAAAAGGATGGGTTTCAATGTTTGAGCTCAACGGTTATGAACAAAACTTTTTTATTATTATTTTTAAACAACACTTGAAAAGATGGCAAAAACTGACCACATTTATTATTATTTTTTTTAAAAAAGAAAAAAAAAATGAGGGGAGTGGATCGGTATGGATTCCAACGGTCATTGCCAACAAGAAACATTCAAGGTGGACATCCAAGGGGGAGTGTTGTAAATGCATGAGTTGGTGGATGACCACCATACCTCTTAATATTCCACCGTTGGATTTTATGTAACCTATGCACTAAGTATTTGTAATTAGTACTTGTAACCTATAGGTATATTGTAAATGATGGTATTCAATCTTCTATCTTGTAAGCCTATAAATAGGCGGTTCTACCAAAGATTAAGAGATGAATAAACATGGTGAAGCTTTATCTTTAGCATATCACTTCTCTCTACATTTTCTCCCTCTAGTTTTATAACAATATCCAATTTTTTAAAAGGGGAGTGGGGAGTGTTTTAATAATTGGTTGTTGAAAAGCATATAGACGGGGCTCACTATAAATTTGGCCTAGGCCAAAGCTAGGCTACATTTGTTCCGGTTGGAGGGCTAAAGGGCCAAATGTGGCCTTCCAAATTTGGCCAAAATTTTATTTAGCCCATGGTTGGAGATGTGTTTTGCATTAATTTAGGACTATATTTGGGATATAGCCCATGGCTGGAGATGACCTTAAGAGGTAGAACACGAGTAGAGTTCAAATAGGGAAAGAAAGAGAAAAGGGCAGATCAAAATAAAATAGAAATCTTGTACTCATCTAAATGAATAACCCCAACCCACCAATGTTCAAGGGAAGAGAAACCCAGATAAAACAACTTCTTTAGAACTCAGAAATAGAAAAAGGCGAATTACAGAGAGTATATTAATAAAATAAATTTTTTTTTAAAAACCTGGGAATAGAGGCGCCTCTAGCAATTCCACCGCCCCTGCAGAACTTGATCTTCCTACATCACAGAATATCAAATAATATATTAAAATATAAAAAAGTAGAAAAAAAAGCTTATACAGAAAATAAAATACAAGGAAAGCCATGACTAAAGCAAGCCCTACTCTAGCTCTCAGATCTAAGACATAAAATCTCAGCTTTGAGATTTGATCTAAAAGGACCGCCTAGAGCCAAAGAAACGTCCTAGAAAAACTATGGAGATAACAAACTCTGTCAAAAGCAAGGAGATAGCTAAAAAATGGAGGGATCGGGGTGGAAACCACCGGATCTAAAAAGAAAATCAGACGAGAAAGGGGTTGTTGGGTTGTTTTGGGAGAGAAGAGCTTTACAAAAGAAAAGGGGTAAGTTTTGATTTGTTTGAGAAGTAGGAGAAGAGAGGTTGAGGAGAGAGAACGAGAGGTGGGAAATCCACCGAATATTTTATTGGATTACAATTATTAGCAAGGCTCTAATCAAATATTAGTCATGAAAAATTACTGTTTCGGTGTTAATCACAATAATTAGTTTTATATTTATTATATTTAAATCAACTGTCACCAAAAAATTAAAATGTGAGAAACTAGTCACAAATAATAGTGACAAGTAAATAAAAGCATTGACCAACCACTCAATTGTCACCAACACCAATACATTAGAGACAAAAGGGTGACTATTGCCCCCTTTTCTAGTAGTGAAACTTTAATCAACTCTAAATCTACATACACTAACTCGTAAGTTTTATCTCAAAATTACAATAGGAAAGGACGGAGTCATGAATCTTCGAAAGGGTGGATTAGCTAATTTTGTGTCTACATACTGTTAATAAAACTCTAAGTAAAATCTTATTAGCCAAACTAGTTCATTATTCATTTTTAACAAGCTTCATGCATATACATTATTATAAAAAATTAAAAAAAAAAATCACACTTTTTCAAGTTTGATACAAAAATATTCAACAAAAGAAGTAAGATTGTATATATGTTAATGAGCTATAATCAGTATTCTCCCCAGATTTTCTGTAAAAAACTAGAGGCTTTCAAGTGTTTTTCTATCTCCCAAAAGAAATGCATATACTCTCAGTGAAGTACATATAAAAACAGAGGATGTAACTTGATTATGAGTAAACACACTCAAACACATGTTTATGTATCTGAGATTATGATTTTATCATCTAAGATGTTGATCCAAAATTTGGTATCAACATTACTAATTTTTCATGGGGTTTAGGGATTAATTAGAAAGGCTAGGCAAAAAATAAAACACGCTTTCTACATGAAAAATCATTCGTTCTTTCATCTTTTTTTTCATAGGGTTCTTCTCTGCTATCTTCTCCACATGTTATTCTCTTCACTCTTCTCCAGGTATCAATCACACACACACACACACACACACTCTCTCTCTCTCTCTCTCTCCAATATGCTTCTTCTTGCTTCTTATCTCTTGTCATGTATTCATCTTCTTTTTTCTTTACATAATTCCTCTTCTATGGTGTTTATAATATTATGGATAAATATTTAGTATTTTTCGAAATAGATTAATACTATTTAACAGAAATTAGTCAGTACAATCCTACGTACCAAACGAGCTCAAGGAATAAATTACTTCGATATATAATTATGCATCAGTAGCTAGACTCCCATCCACTAGAGTATTGTTTGCCTTGTTTTCTTTATATTATTTGCATGAGCATCAAATTAGTAGGCAAGGAGGAGTTTTTCCTTATAAGTAGGGGCGGATCCACAGAGGAGCAAGGGTGGTCAATTGACTCCTGCAACCTCTAAAATCCTCCATTAGAGAAGCCAAACTTGACCCTCACAAAGTGTTCGACAAAATGCCCCAAAGGGGCAACCTGTATGCAGCTGGGTGGGACTATAAGTGCTGAGCTTTCGAGGCTGGGAGATGGAAAGGAGGGATGAGAAGGAAGAAGAAGAAGAAGAGTGTCTCATTTGGTGGTGGTGGTGGAAAGCAGCAGCTCTCTCGAACCAAGTCCTAGACTAAGCACAAAGTGATGGGCATGTACTAGACTAAACAAAAACTTAAAAAATAAAAATGGTAGGCAAGATACTGGTGCAATGCTAAGCCCAAAGTGAGGGGCATGTAATTGTGGCAACAAAAAACTAAAAAAATAATAAAGAAAGGTAGGCCAAATCCACGGACCACGGGTTGGTCCAAGTTTTTTTTTTTTGTTTTTTGGGTCAAACAGGCTGGTCTAAGTCTCTAACTCAAAAATATGTTCATTTATTTTTCAGGTAATTAAAAGTATGTTCATTTTCATTAAACAAGCAAGCACACAAATCCAGGCCTAAGTCTCCAGAAATTTTAAAAGACAGAGAAAGCCATGGGTGTGTAGTTCAAGGTGGAAAGCCAGAAAATACGAAGTGGAAATTACGGAGACGGAAAGCCACAATGCCACAATGTGAAGTTCGAGGGTCATAATGGACGTCTATAAAAGAAAACAATGGGAGAAAAACCCTAGCTCCACCAATTTTCTTCCTTTTCATTTCTCTCGATCTAAACCTATCTCTTCAAACTCAGAAATAAAATGGCATCTTCATTCCCATTTTCTGTCGATCTAAATATAGCTCCGCCAACACAGACATGGGGGCAATGAGCTGCACCTGTAAGACGTTGACCCTTGCAAGCAAAATTCCTGAATCCGCTAATGCTTATAAGCAAGGAGAGAATCATTATCCAAAAACTTTGGCGGTGTGTTTGGCTCATAAAATACTTAAAGTCGTTGCACATTAATTTGGGGAAAACCTTGGCACTGAAATCAGACAGAAAAAAAAAAAAAAAAAACTTGGCACCGAAATGAATTTTATATTTTGTGAGGAATGTGTGCAGCAGTTGTCACATAACATGAAAGCCAAGCCCAAAGAAAATGTGATATGGCCCAGAAAAAAAAAATCAATTGAAATAACGAAATCCCGACCCGTCAAAATAAAGTTTGCCCTGTTTCACTTCGCTCATCTTCCTCTACAGCTGCTGCGCTCCCGTCAACCAGCAACCACCATCCACTGCGGCGACGACGACCTCCGCTTCCTCTCTCTCTCTCTCTTTCTTGCTCTCTCGGTCTCTCTCTCTACCCCTTCGCGTGAGCAATAGGCCCCAACACTCAAACAACCACAATTTTTTTTTTTCTGTTCTTGGTTGTTTATTTGATATGTTTTCATTGGTTTGTCTTGGATATTTGAGTGAAAATCTAATTTGAAAGCTGATAAATTTCTTCTGGGTTTTGCAGTGCTCTGTTTCACTTTGTTGATTTTGCTATTTTACTCTTGTGGAACTCAATGTTTAAGCTTTGAACAGGTATTACTCATTGCCAAATTGCTCTGCTTTTTCATCATGGAGCCATGGAGATTGAGTCTTTGTGGTTCAGTGTTGGGAGTAAAAACCAGTTGATGCTCAAAAATGGACTTGTTGTCCATTATTTACTGCAACCATTATATTATAAAAAGTAAAGCTAAGCACAAGAACCTCATATTATTAGGTTGTCTGGTAATTTTTTTTATTTTATTGCTAATTTAAGCATTAATACGGATACGGCAATACGAATACGGCAATACGATATGATACGAAATGAGAATATGATAAATTTTCAAAAATTACCATACAGTTACTAAAAATATATATAATTTAAAACAAATTCTAAATAAAAAAAATTATAAATGATAAATATAGTATAGCATTTTGGGCTTTCTTTTATGATTATTTATATTTGTTTAGCCTGTATAGCTTTTTTCACCCAAACATAAAATTATCCAAAGGCCATTTTAATACTATTGCTTAAGACCCAAACCCATAAAAAAATATACTACAAATCCTGTTTTAGCAAACGACGTCGTCACTTGAGATAATAAAAATTAAGTCAGTCGACATCTTCTTCTTCCTCGCGCGCACTGATCTCTCTCTCTCTCCCCCTCTTCACACGCAGCGCCCAGGGGATCCTCAACAGCCCCTCAACGGCAAACTTCGCCCGGAGGACCGTATCCGAAAAGTCCAATACTCGTGTCCGGAATGTGGGATACACGTATCCGTTGACTTCAATACGTATCTAATGCGTGTCGGACCGTATCCGAAGAGTATCGTATCCAAACGAGTATCCGATACGGGATACGCCACTAAATCGCTTTCTGAAAATTATAAGCACCTTCGTTGGACTATATGCGGGGTAGCAGGAGACAATCAAGAACTTGCTTCATGTTCTTCTGGATTGACAGAGAGGTAGCTCTCATCTACTTATAACCTTATATCTGTCGATTGGAATTTCTATAATGTTTTGTTGTAGTATCTGAAACTATTTGTTATTTATCAATTGGTACTTTTGCAGATAAGGCCAATATTTGGCACGTGCCACGACGACTCACGTGTGTAGGAGGTCACTTCACACTACAGCTTCTTCTTCTATTCTTCACCCACCTCCCAACCCAACTCACTGTAACTCAATGGCAACGGTGGACCTAACTGAACCCCCAACAGTAGAAACTTTATGCCCAGAAACCCCTTCTTCTTTTTCTTCTTCTCCTCCGCTTTCTCCAAAATCAGCAACCCCATGTCCCCAAAACCCAACCCAAAGCCCCTCCTCACCGTCATCAGTACTAGCGACACCGCTAGCAAGGCTATGGAGACCCACTGCACAGAGAAACCTGAGAAATCAATGGTCCAAATTAGCTTCTTACAGACAGCAATGGGCATCTTCTTCTTCTACTGCACGATCACATGCCACCGCTCTTGTAAACGCCTATCTTTCTCAAAAGTACTACTCTCCAGTCTCTACTTATACATACCTTTTTATCATGGAGACCATGTGCTGTTCTGGCGCATGGTTGGAATTCAATTTCATGCTTAAAAATCCATAATTTTGCATAAAAGCTTCATATTTACTGATTCTTTCAGATACATGCCTTCCATGGAGTTGGGCGCCTTGAGGGATATTCCTAATATAAAAAAGAAAGCTTCTCAGAAATTGTTTAAGCAGCAGGTAACAGTAACAAGCAAGCTTTTACTTACTTGACTTCTTTTACAACTCTTGTATCGTGATTAGTGTACAACTTGTGCTAATTTACTTAATTTTGTTTCAGGTGCTTCATCGAGGCAAACTTTTATCATCATATAAACACATGGTACTCATCTTCTTCTTTTACCATCTTATTTTCTTTTCTTGTTTTATTAGAATTTACACATCTTTATTTTCTTTTTCTTTTTTGGGAAAAATTAGATTGGATGAGGAACTAGAAACATTTTTCATCTTAGTTTATTATGTCTTCAAATTGTCAAGTGCTTAACTCCTGGCAGGAGGAAAATATTCTGTTCTTATTTTAGAGTGGGACTTACATCATGTGACCACATTTTCAAAGAATACAGTAAGTCTGGTTCTGGTGTTGGACTTGTTCACAACCTCAGACTATAACAAACTAGAATCTAGCTACTACTTGACAATATGACTTCTTATTGTTTATATAATCAGTGAGTTGTATTATCTAATCTAAAGGTAGACAGCACATAGTGCTTGTTTTGACTCAAACATTGAGGCTATTAATTTTAGAATGACACATTGGTACATCAAATATTCTTTCAGGATCATGTCAAAATGATTCAGATAAGCACTTTGGACCTAAAAGTTACTGAATAATAAGTTTGGTTTGACTTTTCTGGTGATTATCATCTTTATGACATAGAGTTGCATATTAAATAATAAGCAAGGATCTTTATGACGTAGCATTGTTTTATCTCCAGGTCTCAGTTGTAATTCACATGGTTAACATTAGTAGATCCATGAAATGCTTTCTCAAAGGCGCAAGCAGTAGCCCACTTGTACACTTTTCTGGCTATTCCGAAGATAAGAATGATCCTGGGGATGGTGGTGGAATTCCAGTCTTTACATTTTGGACGATCTCTTGCTTCGGTTAGTTAAATTAAAGATCATCTATACTGCGTCTTTCTATATGATATTGATTGATCATGCCTGTATATTTTGTTCTTATTCATACAATCTCAACTGGAATAAACCCAGTTTAATTTTGGGTTCTGTTCTTTAAATTAATTTTTAGTTATTATTAATTGGGTCATGGAAACACATTTGATTCAAAATGGCTTTCCCTAGGTCCGATATGCACCTACCAAATTAGTTATCTTTGTTACTTTTTAGGAATAATATACAAAATCAGCATGTGGTTGCAGAAAATCAAGAACTGACTCTTGATTTATGACAGTAGCATTAGATGATATCATGTAAGGAAAATACAAAATTATGCTCTGTCATTACGTAAGATTATGTTTATCTTATCACAATGTGGAAGGTTTTTGT
Organism: Prunus persica; assembly: GCF_000346465.2. Taxonomy (NCBI): domain Eukaryota; kingdom Viridiplantae; phylum Streptophyta; class Magnoliopsida; order Rosales; family Rosaceae; genus Prunus; species Prunus persica. The sequence goes on from NC_034015.1 coordinate 7,732,485, forward strand.
GGCTTGAAAATTTTCAGATTCCAATTTACCTTGCGTAGTTACATGAACACGTGCATGGTATAGAGGTTCAAATTTTGTGATGAGTTTCTCGCCATTTTGTTAATAACTAATTTGAGAGGTTAGGGAATAATCTCAAGTGACAAAAGACAATACGGGTTAGGACAAGTAAAGGGAATATAGTATATGAGGGGTCTCTATCCAAACTTTGCCTTGCTAGCAACATTTGTCCCTTGGTACTGTACGGTTAGTAAAAGATTTAGCAAAAGAGTGATTGTGGTATTTTGCATCGAGGTAAAAAATCTGTATATGTATAAAGCTACTGTCATATAAGTTCCACATGATTGTGAACTGTGATTCTTGAACAATCTCAGAAGAAGTGGCAGAGGAGCTTGTCCAGATGTTTATATTGGAGTTAAATTTGAAGGTAAGTTGCTGCTTATTTGCTTCTATGGTAATTTCAGCATGTTCTTAGTTACATTTTTTTTTTGTTTTGTCACTTTATTACTTGTTTGTGCTGTTTTGTTTGTGCAGCGTTTGCTAGTGGTGGAGTTGCTATCCATTAGTTGCAAAGTTCCACCTTTAAACAGTTTGCATTGGTCAGATGAGCTTTATCCGGGAGAATTTAGTGATTTGAGTATATGTAACTTATACTCTGAGGAAACTTGTAAGCCAGTCTATCCAAGATTGGATGATCAGAAATCTGGAATGCCAGCTGCGCGATTTAACCAGCAGCCAGATCATGATGTTTTGCAGGTATGGTTGCCATTGATTTAAGCTATTGGTAAAATATGTTTGTGCTCAAATGGGTTCTCCTCTATTTTCGTATTTACCCAATACATATGGAATTTTCTAGTCAGGATATACAATATAGAATCAGTTTTCTCGGATGAAAAGAATTTCCAGTATGGATCTGAAGAATTGAGACTGATGCAGATTCAACATGTTTTCTTATTCGCTTTCAAATAGTTGTTTACCTAAGTGAAATAGAAAATTGCCCATTATAGTCGAACAATAAAAGTTAGGATGATATTCAGTTCCTCTGGGAGGTTCTAATCAGCACTAGGCCTCACATTCTGAAATGCAAAACATCCCTTACATCATCAGTAAAACTTAGCAGTACCTAAGCATTTTGGAGAGTAACTAAAATGATTAAGATGGGAAATATCATATAGATGGGGAAGGTATGTTTACTTTAAATGCAGCTGCATATACTGCCTGGAGAGATGACAATATCAATTAGTCCTAATATTTGCTATGGATTTCAGTACCTCTAAACCAATTTGATTTTGCAGGTTTATCTAACAACATGGCTTGCAGAGGTGAACATAGATTCTGACAGGTTAGAATGATCTTGGTTACTTTCTAAGGTCATTTCAGACATTCTATTTCTATTTTGATAACATTTGTGCAGTTGTGTACCATAAATTATTGTTTCTTAAGTCGCACAAAAATGAAATACCAGGATGCAAAATCATGTTTTAAAGGTTTGATTAGTTGCTTCTCTTTGTAAAGGGTGGATGAAATATTTGTGGAAGTTGGCGATGAAATGCATGTTATGATTTCATGAGTTGCTGGCCTGTCTAGAAACAAAACGTTTGAAATTTTGTCAAGGAGGTATTTATGTTGATATGCTGAAGATTTGAGACTCTTTTGAAGCGTCCGTGTTATTTGTAAAGAGGGAAATGCTTGAAAATGCCCGAAGGTTGATTCTGCCAAAGTCCCCAAGCCCCATATAGACCACAGGAAAAAACAAAGAACCTTCAAAAGGTGTAGGCGTCTACATAACAGAAGTCATTCCAACTTTGCAAGTGAATTGAAATACTGATATTACTGTAGTTGTTTATGTTACATGACCCGTATTTAACATAAATTAGAACTAATTCCTATCAATTGCTTTTAATCTTTGCTTAAAGTTTTCATGGACTATTTGGCAATTTTGAAGCTGAAATTACTGAGAACAGGTAAGCGCAGTAATTTTGAATTTGATGTCTCAGCCTCAACGACTCTTCTCAAGCCAGTGTGTTTTGACTTCTTATTTGGAAAGTGTATATGTATTGATCAAATTATAGCTTTAATTGTATCTGTTTGTAGGATATTTATTCTCACGTAATGTCAAGAGCAAGAACTAATACAAACACATCAACCCACTATATAAAACTGGACTCTCTTTATAAACATAAGGAATGTGGATGACCACATAACATTCATAACACCTACTATATGAATAGCTTGTAACTTATGTATTAATTTTTATAGCTATGGGCTTGTAATTTATGAGTTGTAAATATATTTATTGATGCAAGTCTATAAATAAGAGGTCTTACCAATACGAAGGGAACAAGTTTAGAGAACAAATTCTCGTTTTTTCCCTTTCCTTTATTTCTCTCTACATTTTCCTTCTAGTTTTATAAAGGGTATACTAGTGATTTACCCCATAAATTTGTACCTAACTTTTGATTTATCCATTATCTTTTTTTTATAGAAAATTAAGAATACGAACTTTTTTTTTTCCCGTCAATTTTCCCCTCGCCGTCTAATGCTCAACATTTCATCCAATTTTTTGATAAATCATTAAAAGTATATTTATTTGTTGTTGAAAAAATAGGGCACCAAGAAAAAAAACCCTACCCAACCCATAGACCTAGCGCCCCTTCTCCTTCCCCTCTAGTTTTTTTAGGGGTGGGCACGGTTTGGGTTGGACCGGTTTTTGTCTCAAATTAGAACCGATCCGGTACTATTCATTTGGTTTGGTTCGATTCAATTTTAATAAAAAAATTTCAAAAACTGTTCGGTTTGAGTTGAACCGGTTCAAGTTCGGTTTTGAACCGGATTATAAAAATTATTTTTTAATACAATTCTCAACTGAAATATTATTATTTTTACTTGAAAATTAACAAATTATTCAATTTCATATAAAAATAAATATTAAAGTTAGAAAAGAGAGATATTTTCAAATTGAATTTGGATAAATATTAGTTTTGTTTTTTTGTGAAATTAAAAATATTGCATTAAATATAAATATATATTAAAATTATATTTTTTTTTAAGGCTTAAATGTCGAAATGGTCCCTGTGTTCTACCTTATCGGCCAATTTAGTCCCTGTGTTATTAATTTGGCCAATTTAGTCCCTGTGTTTGTATATGTTAACAAATTTGATCCTTTCTGTCAAAATTATGTTAAAACCTATAAATAAATAAAAATATTTAATCTGTAATTAATTATAAAGATTTAAACTCAAATAATAATAATGCTAAAATGATTAAAAGCCACACAACCTCAACCTCAAATGGTCTCGATTCCTATAGGAAAAAAAAGGGTTCTTAGTTGAATTGATGCCTACTCTTTTCTTGCTGCAATTTTTCTTCTCTCTTATGTTTAAGATTTTCTCATACTCTACCCTTCATCTCTCTCTCCTCTTCGATCCATTGGCCTGAATATCGTTGACTTTTGCTGCAGCGAGGATGATCAATTGGCGGTAGAGCCATCAAGGTTACAGTGACCGGCTATGAAGATATTCGTGATTTGTCAGAGAGGAAGCCGAGAGAGAGAGAGAGAGAGAGAGAGAGAGAGAGAGAGAGAAATTGGGGAAGGTGAAATTTAAAAAGTTGTTGTGGTTAGGTGGGGTTGGAATGGTGGTGAGGGTGGCTATGGTTTGGGGTTGGAGTGGTGGTGGTGAGGGTGGCTGGATTTGGGAGGTGGTTGAGGTGTGTGCGTGAAATTTAAAAAAAAAAAATATTCCATTTTCAGATTGAATTTAAAATTTTATAATCAATTACAGTTTTTATTTTAATTAATTTTAAATTTTAAATTTTTTATTTTTGAAGGGAATGGACCACATTGACTAACATATACAAACACAAGGACCAAATTGGCCAAATTGATAACACAGGGACTAAATTGGCCTATGAGATAAAACACAAGGACCATTTTAACATTTAAGCTTTTTTTAATTTGACTGGTTCGGTTCGGCCCGGTCTGATTTTTGAAGACATGGAACCGGATCCAAAACTGGTCCAGTTCGATTTTTGACTGGTTGTTGACTTTTTGGTCAACTCAGTTTTTTCCCGATTTGGTTCGGTGCGGTTCGGTTCGGACTTCCGGTTCGCCGGTTTGAGTGCCCACCCCTAAGTTTTTTTTATCCTTCCCATCCTCTTCTCGACGGTTCTCCCCCAGTGACTCCAGCCCATTCCCAGGGATTCCAGCTCAGCCCCTTCAACCCTCTCTCTCTCTCTCTCTCTCTCTCTCTCTCTCTCTCTCTCAACCCAGTTGTATTTTCACTCAATATTATCACCTCCTCCTCCTCCAAAGGATGCAACCTTTTCCTCTCCCACTCATACCCACCTCCCTATCCCCCAGCTCAACTACTCCAACACCCACCCCCCCTTCCACCTCTCTCTCTCTCTCTCTCTCTCTGAATGGTTAATGGGAGTAAAGGAAAGCTCATATAGAACCCATAAACATGATCAGAACGTTTTTCTCTTAGCCTATCAATGGCCAAGTCAAATGGGTATTTAAAATAACAAATGTATATTGCTTCAATCGGTGAAAACAAAACAATCATGTTGAGTTTTTGAAATTAAAGGTAGGTGTTCATGGCTTCTGAGTTAGAATTAGGGAAGTGGCTAGTGGAATTGGATGGAATTTTGGGGAGGAGAGAGAGAGAGAGAGAGAGAGAGAAGGCTGTGGGAGTGGTGGGTTGATTTTTATTAAAATTCTTTTATCTTTTTGTATTTTATATTTAATGTTATTTTATTTTTCAGTATTTAGTTATTTTTAATGTACAAATTGACCAATTTGCCCTTATATTTAATGGCAAATTAGATAAAATGTTGATGATTTAGACGATATGGGGGAAATTGGCGGAAAAAAAAGAAGGTTCATATCCTTAATTTTCTAAAAAAAAAGGACAAGGGGCAAAACGAAAGTTAGGTGCAAGTCCAGGGGGTAAATCACTAGTATACCCAATGTTATCATCACAAGAGTTCTTGGTATTATTTATTTCTTTGTTTAATTTGTTCTTTTACTTTTTGCTTCAGCTAGAGTCATGAGATGGTTCAAAGTTTTTGCACTCACCCATGAGATTTCATGAGCTTTGATTTTAATTATTTACTATATCTTATGTTCGTATTATACAAAAGATCAAGGCCTGAAGTTCCTCGATCCTCATCATTTAAATAGATCAGGACTTGAAGTTCCTTGATCGAATCAGAACCTACAGTTCTTTGATTCTCAATAGCTGAGTGTCTGAGTACCTCAATTTTTCAAAAGTAAATAAGGACATGAAACTCCTTGATTTCGTATTCATCATATTCGGAATTCCATAAGATTTACATATCTCACGAATCCGAACCAAAAGTTTTGGGCTTATATGAATTTAAATGTATCAATTTTAAAACCGAAGTTTTAATTGTGTCAGCCTTGAATCAGAAGTTTCGAGTGCTTATACATTAATTTGAATATGAAATTCCAAGCACACATTAATTTAATTGGATTTACGCATTTGAACATGACGCTTCGAATACATGTTCTTATGAATATGAAGTTCATAGTTTTTCATAGATTTTAATATTAATATGAACCTGAAGTTTATTGGTTCTTTGTGCCTATTTGACATTTGAACTTCATAGAACCTAAAGTTCTATATCCATGAGATGAATTATCAAGAACTCAAATTTTAGAATTACATGGCAAAATAACATACTTTGAGGCACATTGAATTGGTTGGAAATCCAATTATGAAGTTGCAGTTCTATCTATAAATTGAATACACATTAAAATAGGCATATCTTAGATTTTCATAGTCTTCAATTATTTTATTTCTCGTACCAATTCAATTTTTTTAATATTTTATTATATTTATGTTTTGATTATTAGTTTATTTATTTTGTTTTACAATGGTAATATTACCCCCAAAATATTGACAACCAAAGGCATCTATTGGAGAAACATAATACTTTCTTTTGTGGCTATATTACACAACCACTAAAGTAGTTGAAGCCCATACCATTTTATATATTACATTACTGGTTCGATGAGACATGTTTCCAACGAACAACAATCCTCCCGTACATTTTGTTTTTGGCATTCAACTACATTTATGAGTTTTTGGATGTTTATGTGCCTATTGCACAAACATAATGTACGAGATGAATTATCAATGCAAATTGAAAATCTAAGTTGGTTTTGGTGCACTTTACTGCATGTTTTAAGGATTGTTCATTTGATAAGACAACTTTCCCGTTGTCAGAGGGAGATATGACAGTTCCTAAAGGACGTCGTGAATTAGCCTTGAATACATCCGCCTTTGTCTTATCAAGATAACGCATATATAAGTTACATAACTATAAGTAACAATCAATAATTAATATGTTGCCTGCTTAAAGCATGACATATCGATATGTTCTAAAGACTTCACTCCTAAAAGTGGAGATTATTTGAAAAATTCAAGCCCTATTGAAAATAACTCTCTATAGGAGGTTATGATCCATATATTCTAAATAATTCATCTTACTAGAGATTTTTGTCCCATGAGTGACAACAGAAGCCCCTGAAGAGGCATTGGTACCCCAAATCAATGAGATGCTTATAAATTATGCACGCACATGCACAAGAGAATTGGGCAATCACGAATTGATGAGACATTTGGTTTATTAGTAGCTACTACAATTATCAAGGGCTATGATTATTTTAAATCACGTTTCATGAATGTCGACAAGGGCTATGATTATTTTAAATCATGTTTCATGAATGTCGACAAGTTAAGTGATTGGCCAAAATGGAAATAGCATTATCACTAAATATGACGTGTTGGATATTGAACCTATAACTCAAACACCGAATTACAAATGTTAAGTTTGAAGGTTACGGATTTGTGTTTGTGAAGTGAAATAAGATCACTAATATGACATAAGGTTTCCTAGTAGAGACATGGTTTTAGTCTCCTATACCATCGTAGATGCATCGACATTTCTATGAGTACAATTGTTATTTTAATTCTAAACTTATAGCATGTATTAAATGCATATTTAATAAGATTGCATGGTACATGGAAATTTTCAATGCTCATGAAATATTTGAGATAAATCCCATGAAGGGACTTCTTGAAGGATATAAAGTATCATGGTATTATTAATTAAGAGTTAACACTAAGAGTTAGAGTATTTTGAGTTCAAATTTGATATTTGTAGGGACTTTTTGGTTCCAGTAGTTGCAAATGGGTCTGAGCTGCTGTAAAGAACAAATGGGTGAAGTTGTTTATATACTTGAGTTCAAGAATCAAGCCCCAAAAGTGCCTCGAAAAGTTCGTGGAGCCTTAGGAAGCATTTTGGTTTCTTTCACCAACGAGAAAGACAACTGCTTACAGATCAATGTTATGGCTTGGCCTGAGTAGCTTGTGGCATGGGAGTTGAGCCTTCATGAGTTTAGCATTAGAGAGAGAAAGCTTGGATTTCTGATGAGAAACAGAGATGCAAAGCAAGGGGAAAGGGAGATTTGGGAAGGTTTGATGAGGGAAGAGAGGGAGAGATGAGGATGAAGGGATGGGTGGCTTGAGAAGATTTTCCAGCAGCTTGACGATTGCTTGGTCGTGTTTTGGATGGTTTGCCAGAAGAGAAAAGAAGAACATGGGAGAACATGGCTTGAAATTGAAGGTTCCAACAGTGAGTGAGGATGCTTGCTCGGTATGGCTGTGTTATTCTGCTGGGTAAGGGATGCCCCCTTTTATAGGCGCTAGAAGCTCCTTCTTTTGAGGAAATCCTAGCTGGTTTTCTCCAATTTTGCAAAGTATTCTTCTCTGTTTTCCCTTCACTTCTTCCTATTCAACCTTCTTTTTTTGTGAAATTTCCTTAATCCGAACACACTAGGACAAGATTTTTTGGAGCTCCAGAGTCTTCCTGCAGTTGGCCTCTGCAGCACTTTCCATCCCTGACAACGCTTTCTCCTCATTTCCCTTCTTATTTTTTGGCATGAGCTGATAGAGGAAAGAAATACCTACACTTCCAGCAACCCGCACACGTGGGTTTCCTTTGGTTTTAACAATGGCTTGTCTTGGATTTGGCTCTAGTAATGTGCTAGAAGTTTTCTTGGGATATTTTCAAGATGTTGGGCCATTTCCTAAGGTGATGGGCCACTTGTTTTTTTTTGTTTTTTTTTTTCTCTCATGCTTACCCATATGTTTGGGCTCAAGAAATGGGCTTGAGTTTTGGTGCTCCCAAGAAGCCCAAAACTTCCACTCCTTGGACCATCAATAGGCCTCGTGAACACTCGTAACCATCCATACCACAACCCGCTCAGCAAGCCCCAGGTATTAGCGTGGCTTGGGCCTACTTAAGCTTGTAGCGTGGTTTGGTGCCAAGATAAAGGTTTTTCGCTTTGCCGTATTGTAATGGGTATGGCCGAGCCAAATGGCACTCGACGAGATAATAAGTGCCGATTCATAGTGCCAATACATTTTACGAGCTTGTTACAACCCTTCTTCGTGGCGGGTTTCTTATTTGGTTGGCGTGGCACGTGGACCATAACTTGTGCAAGCGTACATGACAAACTCTTACGTATTCCAGTCAGGCTTCTTCCCTGGTTAAGTGTTGTACTGGGCTAGAAATATATTTGGGCCTAACGTTGAATTTTTTTGGGCCTCAACAATATTGTTGTAACATATTCTAACTATTAGATAAGTTGTTGATGCTCCTATAGAGTTCAATCATTTGAAAAGTGAAAAGCATGTCAAATAGTGTGATAAATGATCATGTATATGAAGACAAGGTTGTTTATATACCTAGAGTTAAAGAAGGGTTCATCAAGGGTGGTGGAGCAAAACTCTTTACCAAAGTTTTTTTATTTCTTTTTCTTTTCGAAGTCAATATTCCAGATTTTGTTGAAGATCATGGGGGATAGTTCTACTACATATAGGATATATGTGCTTTGTACTCCTTTCCTTCGACTAGGTTTTTGTTCCACCAGTTCCTAGCAAGGTTTTAACAAGGTAGCATAAGCTCGTCCAACACCATATCAATAATTTAGAAGAAAGTTGTACTCTTTTTCTTTTTGCTTCGGTTTTGTCCCACTGGGTTTTCCAAGCAAGGTTTTTAATGAGGCAACTATATCATTGTATGGTGGCCATTCAAGGGGGAGTGTTATAAACATAAGGAATGTGGATGACCACCATAACATCCATAACACCCACCATATGAATAGCTTGTACCTTATGCACTCATTTCTATAGTTATGGGCTTGTAATTTATAAGTTGTTAACGTATTTATATCATTGTAAGCCTATTAACGTATTTATAGAAGAAAAAAAAGAAGATAATTCATGTATAAAGACACAAGGGTTTATAGTTCAAGTGATTAAAAGCATCTATCATGCACTCGAGGTCTTAGGTTCAATTTCCCCCTCCCTAATAGTGATTGTATCAAAAAGACTATGCATAACTTCTTAATCTTTTCACAGGTGTTTTCTTTTTTCTTCTAATTATCTCTTTAAGTCCATCTTTTACCTATTAATAGTAAGAATACTACAAGATATCATATGATTCTGAAATAATGAGAGTCATAGGTGAACCGTGAAATGCACTTAATGGCATAGTATAATACTTCTAGATGGTCATCTAAATTTTGATGAGATCCCACAGTATAGGATAACAATTTTGAAATGAACTATTAATTTACTGATGAAATAAAAATGTATCTTATTGAATGGTTTTTTAATTGTATGTCAATCTTGATTTTTCTTTTTTATTAATCAAAAATGGGAGATTCGAACTTGGAACATTTCCAACATTAGGAAGAGACGTACCACTAGATCAACAACAACTTGTCATCAATCTTGAGGTAGAAAAACGTTATAGAATGATTTTGATTTAATTTATAGGGATTCCAAAAAATAAACTCAAAGATCCACTATCATGTGCGCTGAAAAGAAACTCAAGCAGAAATTCACAAATCAAAGATCATGTACCATTACAATTACTCAAGTACTTGTTTCCTAATTCCTACAGTTCATAAATGCCTAGAAATGGCATTAAAACTGACCCAATCCACAGCTTGCCATCCTTCTCTTCCACTTCACTAATGAATCTCATATTCTTTCCCTCACAATCTTCCAAAACTTCCAAAATTTCACCAGTCTCGCTTAACTTGATAGCAGTTGCATGGGCCTTCCCTCCGACTAGTAGCGAATGCAGTTGTTTAAAATCAAGGGGAAGCTTTAGCAGTGACTTGCCAACCAATCTGTTAGAGACAAACCACTTTGCGAAAAATCCCCTCTTTGCATGCAGTGCAACCCAAAATTCCCCTTTCGAGTTCCTTCTTATGTTGTCTGGGAATCCTGGAAGCTCTGCAAAAGTATCAGTATTTCCGGCATTTGGACCATGAAGCCAAAGCCTCAAGATCCTGCAAGTAGTTGTTTCAGCCACTAGCACAAAAGAGTGGTCTTTGCTCAATGCAACACCGTTGGCAAAGGCAAGACCTCGTAGTAAAACTGTTACTTCTTTGTTTGATTTATTGTATTTGAGTAATCTGCCAGTTCGGTCTCCATTCAAGATTGATGACATGAATTGCCTGCAAGCCCACAGAAGCATGAAATTCTAAACTTTGAAGTAATTTTAGCAAAGAATTCCTAAGTACGGAAATGGAGTAATAGAATCCAAATGCAGACAGATCTTAGATTATGGAAATAAAGGATAATGATGGCGAAAGAGAACAACAAAACAAGAAAAGAGCTAGCACTCCCTTTCAACTCAATCTGGCACTGTTGATTTGGCATCCAAATTTTCGAAGAATCAATTGGACACTGATGCTTATAGAATGCAAAAAAGAGACCATAACACCGAAATATAACTTTTGCATAGATATTTCTACTGGATGCTTTCTACAGTCAACAAATCAAATATTTTACACAGAAAATGTGTGACCATTGAAGTGAAGCAGACTACAAGTTATCTGAAGTTTGAAATTGAAAGAGCTTAAATGCCAAATTATCCCAAGAAATGTCTCTCGAACACACTACTTTTATGAAATTTGAAATTTTAATTTGCACATTAAACTGTTGAAGGCTACATACTTTTGGCATGTCCTACCATTCCATCCACATTGTTCTCTGACAAAAACTGAAGTGGCTGGTGAAAGGGAAATTCTACTTCAAATCACTTTCAGATGCAACCCTAAAGCCTAAGGAGATAAAGTAAGTCTTTGTGCTTAAATTACCTTCTGTGGAATACTGTGCTTGAATCTGTGAAGTAAATCACATCCTTATGCTCATCAATGTCCATATCATTGGTGAAGCGAAGTGGCTGACCTTCAACTTCTCTGACCACTTGAGATGCCAAACCTCCAGCAGGGCCTACTACTTGAAGGCCAAGGTATGCATCAGCAATATAGAGATCTCCAGTTTCCGTATCAAACTTTAGTCCTAAAGGCCTTCCACAAACATGCTCCAGTTCTGGTGCAAAAGGGCGAATGCACTCCTTCCTGGAAAGAATAATTTCAATTAATTAAAGCTTAATAGAAAGCATTGCTATGAAACAGATGATATCAGTAATATATGTAAGCTTAAATTTAATTTAACAGGGTATGGAGCATAATCCCAATGAACAAAGCAAACTATCCCCCTTTCAGCTTAACTCCATGTGACTATGTTGGTAACTCCTTGCTGTAAATAAATTGACAAAAAGTTTAACATGAAATAAACTGTTTAGAAATGTTATCAAACTTTGTGCATCACAAAGTAAAACATGGAAAATATTTCATTGACTCTTTGATGTTAAAGACTCCATGTTCATGTATGGCTTAGCGCTAAACTGGGTATTAAGTGATTCAGGGGCTAACTGCATGATCATTTTTTGAGGTGATGCTCCATGAATTGAAATGCTTTTCTAGGAGCAAACTTTCTTTATTAAAAAACTATGTGGTCATGCACCAACTTTGACATGTTCCTGACATCCAGTGTTACATCGTTTAGATTGGGTTCCCTACAATACTGCTTGTGAAGTAAGCAGTGCTGCAGAAAGAAGTCTACCTCATTAGCTAAAGTACTTGTGAGGTTGTGTTGCTCTCCACTGCGTGACATGCTTCTGGTTAACACGACAATGGGTATAAATTCTCAGTTCCTAGAACAAGTTGCAAAATAATTACATGGGATTAAATCTCTCTTCATGCAGAAAAAACTATTTATGTCATTATTTCATTTATATACTGTGAAAGTGAGTGCAAGGTACAGGGTTGAACCACATCTACTGAGTCCAAAGGTTTCAATGTTCATTGATAGGCTCTATTTCTAGTTAGCCATACTGCAGCTTTTGACCAAAACAGCGGTTACTAACAGCAGTTGTCAGCTAGTAATTAATCGAAAGCCAAAAGTACATACTAGAAAGAACATACATCAGCTCTTGCATACACTTCAATAGTTCAATGTAATAATTACAAAATAATTGAAAGCATTGAATGACATTATTGAAACTTGGCACAGAAAGTTAAATTACGGAATAAGGTTAGATTGTCTGAAAATCAAATTCCTAGATTCTTCTGGGAGTGAACATCCTAATTATATAGGTTGTATCTAAAATATAGACAACCACAATCAAATGTATGTCATTTCCTAATAAAACTAAAGCTCAAAGTGTTTTGTGTGTGTTTTCAGTCAATCCCACTACTTACTAAGAACAGAATCTTGAAAAGTTAGACTTATTACAACATTTTACAGACCAAGGAATAAGGATCCTCTAGCCATATAAGGTTCCAGTCCACTTCAAGCATGTTCACACATTTTTCGTCAGCTTGAGCTCTGCTTAATTGGGTTTTGATTTATGGGTGCTTAGTCGAAAACCAACCAAAATCCTCTTAAGCTAGAGACAATCTGTTTGTATGAGATTCATCGGAAGAAAAGAAAACGAAAAAGTTGCTGCAAGAATTGTGAAGAGAGCTTTTCTGCAATTTGGTCCCATCCATGTTAGTTACACTGATGAACTCCACAAGTGTGCTTCTTGCCACAAGGTGCACAATAGAGCCTAATTTGATCATTCGAATTCGATGGTAGTAATTCTAGTGCAAGTGCAAGATAACGTGAACTGGGTAAAATCTAAATTTCAAAGACCCTTTACAATCCATTTGGTCAGGTTGCTAAATGATCACAAATTAGTACATTTTGGCCAGAAATGCATGAACCCAAATCAAATTTTGAAGTGGTCAGTCTATTGAATTGATTGTCACATAAAAAAAAAACAAAAACAAAAAGTGTAAGCAGCTGATATTATTCAATACTTGCAAAGCACAGACACCAGCAACATGTAGAATTATTGAATGAAGCAAACAATATTCAATGCTTCAATAAAATGCTTGCAAGCACAAAGCAGACATAAATAAGAAGGTTGGTTACCTCTGAGAAGAGGTGACAGCAAAGTCAGTCCAACGACGGTCGTTTTGATCCCACTTGAGAATACGGCCGTCGGCGACGCCGGTGTAGGGCCCACCGCCGTTGGGGTCGAAGGCAAGGCTCTCTGGGCCAAGGGCTCCGGGTACCTGTATTAATTGTGCAGTGTGGAGGAGGTCATGGGACCCTGAAATAGGAGCTACTCCATTACCAAAAAGCTTCAACAAATAAAGTGGGTTCAGAGCCAACACTACGGACACTACAGCTAGTGTTGCTGCAATCAAAGTTAACTTTGAGTTCATCTTGTTCTTTTAGAAAAATAAAAATTGGGTTTGACTCTCCAGTTAGATGAGGTCTGTTCTGTGTTGCTCTCGAGATACTTGTTGTAAGGAGTTGGGTTTGACCCTCCATTTCCAAAATTGGGAAGGTGATCATTCCAATTACAACAGACTTTTTTCTTCACCTAACACTTCCATTCACTTTCAAAATACAGTGTCTTCAGTCCGGCCAAAAAAAATGTCAAATTTTAGCTCGTCAAATTCTGAGTGAATTTAGCCCAAATACTAGTCCACACACTTCAAGTAATTTGGGCTCTTCAAATCCAAATCCACCCACTGAAAATCCATTAAACCAAATAGGCCCTAATTGAAATGCAAAAGTTGATTGGTGAGCAGTATTTGGACGACTGATACTTTCTTTTAAAGACTCAAACGCATAACTGAGACCAATTTAGTTAGGGCCATGCAAAAGTCATGCAAGTCTTCCAATGTTTCTTGCCTTTGTGCATCTCAAAGCTTTAAAAATAAAAACTAAAACTGAAAAAAACTAAACAAATAAAAGTATTAAATTATAATTTAATACTTATTATTATATGAACTCTATTTGCTTTTAAAAATATAATAAAGTAATATGATATTTGGTATTTCGGATGGAGTTAAATTTTTTCAAAAATATCAAATTACCACATAAGCCATCGAATTCAATTTAACAATTTGCATTTAACATCTCCCTTGGAGATGCTTTAAGATGCATTCCACGAACTTCATAACTGATCTGTAAATTCCAAAACTTAGGCATTATTAAAGTTCAAAGTTCAAGCATGATACCCAACAAGCATAGGCTAGGCTGGCAACAAGATTTGTAACAAATGTATGAGACAAGATTCCTGTATGGCAAAAACTATTATTGTACGCCTACCTAATATGTCTAATCTCATCTAACAAAACTTCCGTTAGCTATACATTTCTTTCTCACCAAATTTATTAGAAATGTGTAACAAGTATAGTGTTCAGTTACTTTCAATGATGCCAATTCTTATCCGACTTTATAATTTTTGGTTTTAGCTTTATACAAACGAGAATCTATTCTAAATTAATATAATTTACAGAAAGGTGAATTCAAACTTAGGTGCAAAGGGCCGTCCTCACTGCTCTGACTTATGCGAGTTTATAACTTTAATGATACAACACTTCATGCTGACACCTATGACAAATTACAATTATAAAGTCTTCTTTCATCAATTTAATAGTGTATTAATTTAAATAGTTGAATTGTCATTGCCCATAATGAACATTATGCCTCACATCTAATATTTTGGTGAGTTATTAACTTGTCATCCTCACAAGAAGAGCAAAAATGTTACTGCAAAACTAGTTAAACCGGGTAAAATTTTGTTACAGTCGTCTCATGCCAGCCAGCATTGGTAAATTGGAGAGGTCATTTTCATTTGGTAAATGGTAAATAATAATTAAAGTGTGTTTGTTTGGATGGGGGATGGGGCAATTTACCCCACAAACCACCCTTTTCTTCTGCATTGACTGCCATTGCATTCTTCTTTATAAAAAGCAGGCCTGAGTCTGACTGACCCACTACACCGGGCAAGAATCATTGAATTTGAAGACTTCAAATATGCCAAAGGATCCTTGGTTTTGAAGAGCAAATCTTTCTTTTTCAAATAAAAGATTTGGGACCATTTTTCTTCCCATTAAAATCAGCCATAACTACAGCAAATTTCAGATTTGCAAGGGCAATTTAATTATGGTACTGGTTCTTCACTTTTGTATTGGTATATGCATGTCTATGGACAATGGGTATGGTAATGAGTTGCCTTTGAAAATAATATTTGACCCTTTACATATCATATATTCCGTGTTGGTGAAGATATTTAGAATCACCAAATATTCCATGCTCCTAAAAATAAAAATAAACAAACAACACAGCGCATACTTCACGACCCCAATTTGTATTTGCAAAGGGCTTATAGTTCCAGTGATTAAAAACAGTTATTCCTGCATCTGAGGTCATGTGTTTGAATTCCCCTTTCCATAATATTTCGCGTGTAAAAAAAAATGTTGTAATTGAGTAATTCCAAAGTTACAATCCCAAAAATAGCCCATCACTTGTTTATAAACAAACAATTTATCCTTGTCATCCGAATTTCTAAATTTGGAACCCTTTCCATCCAAATAGATCCTAAAGGTCAAGAACTGTAAGCATAACAAGTTTGCACATAACATAAGCACATGCACAAGTGGCCTAGCCTCCTAATTTAAGTTCCTTCATTAATAATAAACCAATAATCACAAGTGGCCTAGCCTACTAATAATTAGAATCATTATAAAGTACCACACATTCTAATATTATTGCCTTAGAAAGGGCAAAAAAAAAAGAAAGGAATTTGCGGATGATCATCTCCAATCCCAAAAGAAGCACTTTCTAACCTTTTGGTACCAAACATATGTGTTCATTATTGTATTACAAATCTAGCAACTAGGGTTTTTAGGTTGTTATGGACGTATTATATATATATATATATATATATATATGTGTGTGTGTGTAGGCTTTTACTTGAATTCTATATTCCCAAAAGGATCTGTTTAAACACAAAGTATCTCTTGGAATTGCAGTTGGGTTCTCCTAGTGCAATGTATCGTTCCATGAACATGAAAACCTAAAAAACAATAAACAAACAGTTCCAATATAAAACTATGCTTAATTAACGGATTACATCATGATATTAGTGCGTTGACTATTTAATTAGTTTTAAGCAGCAGCTGCAGAGTTGACAAATGTCAAGTGTGCATTTTTACTGAGAATAGGAAATTATTGGAAAGAATGTTATGGAAATTCATGAAAATACCAAATATACTTTTATTTTATTCAGAACTCGCTTGAGAGTGATCGATTATGGATATGTTGGAATTACTTTTGGAGAGAAGCATCACCTGTTTGCTTCATTATAATCACTTAAAACCATTTAAATATAGAAGTGATTTTTGACCTATCCAGAATTACTCCCAAATGAGTTCTCAATTTATTTTGATAGCATGCGACTTTTTTGGATAACGATTTCGGCACTGATGTTTATCTTTTAGCACTTCCACTATGAGCGTATAAAATTACAAAATACATTTAAAGTGTTAAAGTCTAAATTAGAAGTGAAAAATCACTACCTAGTTTTTTTAAATTAAGAGACTGATGAGTGTCATATACTCCATTATTAAAACATAATCATCGACAAATCTGCGTTTAGTACTTTGTTCCAAAATCTGTACTTTTGGGCCCAAGATCATCCTTAAATATGACTCCGTTACAACGAAAGTTGTTGTAATTTGATAAGATATGACAAGAATTTACAACGTTTTGAGCGTGAGTTTTTTCGCAATCAGAAATCCTACATGTCAAGTAATTCGATGATAAGGTCTTATATGGGTGTCTGAATTAAATACCACCCTTCCTCATTCCATACCGATTTGACTTGTTCTTGGTATGAGGACATATTTCCTTTTCTTTGAAATGCAGTTGTGAAAAGGCAATATTTGTCATGCTACATAGTTTTTACAAGCCAAATTAGGAAATGGGATAATAAAGAAAAAAGATTTTAAGTGGAAGGATAAATACTCTTAACTTGAGGTACACTTCTTTTATTTGCTACTTTGATGAATAGTTTTCCAGCAACCAATATACATATTGATTGTCCTCAATCGTACGAGAAATACTTGCATGAAACAGTAATAGCACTATATTGCTATTTCCAGTCAATTACGGTATGCCACGGATTTCATACAAGTTTTTTTGCAATCGTACCCTTAATTTGAAGTTAAAATTTAATGCAAGATCTTCTTTCTAATCCATTTAGAAATGTACTGTGTGACATCATGAGATACCTTTTTTTGACTAATAACAAGAGGTGAACATCTAAACCCTGTGTTATATAGAAAGCAGTGTAGAACTAATTCTGATAGCAGAGACGACTTTCAAAAGCCATCAAAACAAAGGCTTCTTTTAGCCTTTCTCTTTGCACTTATTTTCCAACTTTGACAAATCGTTAAGCTTTTTCAGATAGTTTTTTTTTTTTAATGTCACTTTTGGTCGTGCATGATTTATTTGCACATAATATAATTGATCTCCCACCTAAGACCTAACTTATGTCCTTGATCGCAATCTTTTTAAATCATTTGTTTATTTTTTCAAGATCTTCAAGTACAACAGTATCTCTTAAAACTATATACTGCCTTGGTTTTGGTTGTGGATTCACTGTATTTGCCGACAAGTCTCTTTAATTACACATCTAAATCATGATTGGATGCACCCGCTTCTCTCACTAAACATATAATTAGGACCTCTAACCATATCTTCTCTATTATTTTTAAATTCTTTCTTATTCATATTGTTTCCTCTTCCCTTGATGGCTCTATATAACTTAGTTAACATATGATGAATATATTCTTCAGAATAAGTCCAAATCTTTTAGGTACATTAAATTATTGAGTAATTATGTTTGTTTGCTTCCGTTTATTTGATGCATTATGATAAGAAATTGGGGGCACGACTTATATTATTTCAATATTATTATAAGAAATACTGAAGCGCAATGGTCCCATTAGTGTAATGGTTTGGAGGAATTGCTCCTCCAAGAAATGTATTCAGTTCGAGTCCTAGCGCATCCGTGTAGTGTATATGAGTTTAATATATTATCGTCCCGCTCAATAGGAGAGGTTTTAAAAAAAAGAAGAAATTATTGAAGCATTATAAGTGTGGCTTTGTTTAATTGACAAGTGGGTGGCTAATTTAAGGGTTAATTTGAACAGGTAGGTTTTGGTTCAACTTTTTTCAAGTGGGATCTTATTGTCACATTTCCATTGATTCATGAATAGACTAACGTCCACCATATCTTGTCACATGTAACAATTTTTTGGAGCACGTCAATTTGTTGACATTGACCTAACACTAAACTCATATTAATTTCATTAAAAGTCAAATACTAATTATTTGGTTTATATAAATCATCAAAATATATGGAGTTTATCATTTGAGAACTTTTATCTAAAAAGAAACATAAAAAAAAGTGGTTGACAAACATTATACCTTGAAAAGGTCCACATGTGCCTAATGTGATGTGAAGTTATTTATTTATAGTTTGGTGGAAAATAAAATAAAATAAATATTCCTACCTAAATTTCATAACTGAAAAAATAAATTAGAACGACTTTGCATTGCTTTTTATTTAATTCATCATCTTCAGTTCTAGACATCCATGATTTAGTTTTAATTATATATTGACCGTGAGCCATTTCCTTATAGTAGGGATTTTTTTTTATTTTTTATTTTGGGTGGGTTTGGACCATTACCTTATAGTTGAAGTTATGTTGTCCATGTGCTTATGTTATTATTTTATAAAATGTATTAATAACAAGAAATTTTAGATTTAAAAATATATATATATATATATATATCAAGGAATTAGCTGTGAATAGTGCCACTCAATGATATGTCGTGACAGCTTAAGACATGCCCATCCACGACATTAGGAATATTAGGGAGGTGGGTTGGGTATTATATATATACAAATTGAGTAATGTTATGTTTACCACATTTTTCATACCACATTGTGTACCACCTTTCTAATAGAGGTGGAGTCGATCAATACAATGAGGCCCACCTCTATTAGAGAGGTGGTACACAATGTGATAAGTCTAGCATTTTTCATAGAAATTAGTCGGAATAGGAAAAAAAAAGAGTGGGTTATAATAAAATTGGTGTGGTATGGTATGAGGGGAAAAAATGAGTATTGCTTGGCTCCTATTCATATTTGGCACCAAATTGATGAAATTCTTTATGATGTGTGATTTAAAAAAAAAAACATCTTTCAGCATAATATGAACTAAAAACATTTTTGTCGCGTCATGTGTGATTAAGAAAAAAAACATCTCTCATGTAGCGCGTGTAAAAACTAATAGAATTCATATTTTAAAACGCTTATATATGTAATAATCGAAAATAATAACGGATGATGATGGATGCCCACTTACCCATATATTGTGGTACCCAAGATCACTTTTAGGGGACTTACTTTTAGACATGGAGAAAAAGAAATTGAAGAAGGTGAAGGGGGGGACCATGAAGGCATGAACTAGAAAAGCCCTAAGACAAGGAAGAAGGGGGACCATATATCATATCATATATATGATATCTATATATATGCATGCAAAAAAGCCAATGCTAATCAGTATTTTCTACCTGTCAAATTCTACGTGACAACCCATGTGGTGATCGAAGATGCTTTCCTATAAGCCAATTCCCATTTCATGATAACATATTCACTATGCACACGTTTTCCTTCTTGCTGTATTTTAGTGAAAAAGATTGTGATTTATCTTTGTAAAAATGATCTTGAGGAACCACATGCACTACTATATAAAAAAGAACAAATTGGGTAACATGCATAAGAATTTTAGGTTCAACCCTTACTGGGTGGCCCAGTGGCGGACCTATTAAGGCGCAAGAAGGTGCAGATATATCTCTCTCCGCTGGAAAAATTATTGTAGGTGTTTCAAATGTCTTTGTCCTTTTACTTTCATTTATTTTTATATTACTCTATTTACTTAAGTTTACAATATAAATAAGGAAGTATTCCCCATTTGGATTCAAATAAAAATACTAGAAAATCAAATTCCCACCAAATCAAAATATGAAAAATCGGTTTTAGTACAAAATACAATTTAAGCTAAAAATGATAGCTCATTAAGTCAATATATACTTCATAATAAAATCCCATAAAATCAAGTTTTCTTATTTGATGTGTAAGGAGTAAAAGCAGCCAAAAATTATCTGAAGAAAATGATTATTCCAAAAAATCATTTTTCATACTCAGTCAATATTTTAACATAAAACAATTTTTCATGTATGATATGAATGCATGAAATGAGCTAAGGTCAATTTAGGTAAAAAGTCTTAGATGTTCAATCTACAAAGAGTTTTTAGCCTTTCAAAATTGCACATCCGCTAAAAATTTCTAGGTCCGCCAGTGGGCCGGCCGGCCAATTATCACTTTAATCTGCTTGATGTCTTGTGATTTGTGAGTATTTACATGTATTTAGATATTTTTTTTGTATTTTTTTTGTTCATTAGATTTAAACTCAAAATCTCCTCCAATTATATAGGACTAAATGCCAGTAAACTAAAGAGTCATCCTAAATTTACTTTAAACCAAGGTTTCCTAATTACCCAAAAGAAAAGGAAGGAAAGATAATTAAACATGCATGGATCTTATTTGCTATATGTGGACAACACAAGCCATGTGGTGACCATATTCGTATATTGCAATCAAGAAAATGATGAGTCTTCTGACACTGCATATATATATAAAAAAAAATTTCTTTTCTGTAAAATCAATCTCAATAATCTCCTAATTAACTCTTGTTTTACCGATCCAACTGTTATGGAGACAAAATTAATAATCTGTGGATGATGAATAATATTATGCATGCAGACTTGCAGTGCGGAGCTGCTCCTGCTAATCAGTAATAACAAACAAAAGAAACAACTAGACAACAACTATGCGACAGGATCCCGAGATTGATATATTGGTCCATGATGAGCGCAACCAATTATACTGCAAATTACGTTGGTAGGGTCGTCATGTGATGATGAAATGTATGAAATGAGAACATGCAAGGTTCCTGAAGCAAGCAGGCCTCGGTGGACAAACTGTACCGTTAGAATTATCATGGCCTAAGATTATTGCGAATATTTGGCCTACTTTCTGTCCATCCAAATTACGTCTCTTCAATTACCTTCGTTGCTCCATCAAGACACTAACTATGTCTCACGTTTCGTATCTCTCAGGGAGTTTTCAATGGCCAAATTTCTGCCAAGGTGATGGGTTGGTGGCTTGCGTGTTCAATTTCATTTCCACTATGGATTTAAAAGTAGATTTAGCCTTGGTTTCTGATTAAGAGATGCTTTGGAGTGTTTGTGTAGATTTTTATTTTTATTTTTTATATTCTAGTACTTTGGTTAGAACTTAGAAGCTTATGAAAATGTTATATTATAAATAGGAGGAGTGCGCTTCGATTTGGTTTAATTTATATCTTTAATCGCATACAGATCTCTGATGTAATATTATGGTTCGAATTGACTCGGTTTAGATATCAAACTAATAACATAAACGAATCAAACCACTCCACTTGAGAGCATTGTTTTGACCATTTTTCTTCAAAAGCATATATGAAGGAAGGGAGCTTCATACCATAATATTGAACAATACTAGAAAAATATATGGTGATTATTGAGCTGCTCTCCTTCCCTCCCCTTCCCTCTACCCCTCTACTCCTTGGGGCTTTTATCAGCTTTTGACTGAATTTTGGAGCGTGGCCATCTTGGTTGAGTTTGTGGGTTGTTTGGTTGTCTTCGCGACGACGTAGTGGTAAATCAGCTTTATAATTTTTTGGGTTAAATACCTTTTTGGTCATTAGATTTTATATGAAATTTTAATTTGGTCACTGAGAAATAAATTTAGCCAAATTTGTCACTGTATTATTAAAAGTTTATAATTTATAGGCTTGCACTTAGTTTTCGTTAAGTTGTTAGATTAAATATCTTTTTAGTCATATGATTTTACACAAAATTTCAATTTGATCACTAAAAAAAAAAATTAGTCAAAGGCCATGCAAATGCGAAACTTTATTTTGAACTTTTTTTGTTTGTTTGTCAAATCTATGTATTGATATAGTTATGGATTTGAACTTTTGTGAATGTGGGAGTATGATAATGGCTGGGATTATGATTGGAGCTTTTTTCAAAAGATCGATTTGCATTTTTGTGACACTATTATTTATTTATTTTTTTTTTGGATCAAAGAGAAACTTCATTAGATGAACTTCAGCAGTACAATCAAAGACATCAACAAGTCATCTAAAGTACCAATTCCAAGAGTGCAACAAACTAACATGCTAAAATCAAAACTAAAGCGGACAAAAGCCACACCAAAACTACTAGCCCACATCACCACAATTAACCATAAGTCTAAACAAAGCCCACAAATAACCCAATTGTTCATTGGCAGAATTGTTGTTTTATTTTATTTATTTGTTTTATTTTCCTCATATATGTTACAGATACGGTGGTGGGTGTGACTACGACATCTTTTCTTCATGTGGTGGCCGTAGGGTTCGTTTAGGCTCATGGGTGAAACTATTCTTGAAATATGAACATATTTTTGTTGATCGTAAAACCTTTTCGGTCCGACACATGGACTCTTCGGAATAAAATAATCGAAGGCCGAATGAAGATGGTAACAAAGTCGTCCTTTGGTGCGAGGTTTGTGCCATTCTAGCTATCACGGTCACTTCTGGCTGTAATAGCAATGAGTTAGCTTGGTGGAGTAGATGATGGATAGCGCCTTGGATTCTGACTTCACCAAGCAATTATGGCCAGGTAAGGAACGTGGTCTCGGGCATTGACCTCTTAGCTTTGGTAACAAAGCTATTGGTGTGAGCTAGTCGAGTGCTTGTGTGACCGCCATGTTGGATGAAGAGTTCTGCTGTCAATTTGATCTCTTAAGTCCCTCTTTGAGTTATTAACTAAGACAAAGCTTAAATGAGAAATCGGGGTGAATTGGATGATGCTCAAAGGAAAACTCTTATGAATAGAGTTATTTGTTGATATAAAATATGGACGCAATGTTGGTGCTCTGGAGAACTTTGAACAAGCCTCAAAGTCTCTCGGTGATTTTGTTTTGAGAGGGAATTTAAGCATAATTTTGGGTTGATTTTGTTGAGACGTTAGTGTGTTAAAATGAAGTATAAGTCCCCTATTTAGAGGCAAATGTTGCCACCTTTAAAAATTATCTGGAAAAGTCGCCCATCCCCCAAACTTTTGTGTAAGGTGCCTTCTCGTCCTCACGTCATGCCTTGATCACTAGTCTCGAGGCTCGTCCTTCTGCAGACGCTTCCCATCTAAGCTCTAAAGATTCTATGTTCGTGTGCACAAGTTTCAAAAAGTAGCTAAACATCGCACCATTCCTTTTGCCCTCTATGCGACATTTTGATCAATACAGATCACGTGATACCTTTACCTAAAGTCGGTACTTGCAACTTTTACTCAGCCAAGACTCTTTGGGCATAGGAACAAGCTGCCGAGCTTCAACTTCGATCGAGTTTATCATGGATTTAAATTGGGCCATGCATTTGGGCCGTTGTCGAAGTTCTTAGGCTGAGATTTCAGCCCACATGTATCTGTATTTAGGCTTTTCGTTCTGATCCTGTCTTAAAAATAGAACTGAACCCATTGTTCGGGCAGAGTCAGAATCATCACAGCCCGTCTTTGGGCTCAATTTACTAGTATTGCCTTAATTAAGGGCTCAACTTTGTTTAAGCCCAATCACTGATTTAATGGGTTAATGCCACGTAATTTCCACATGTGAGTCCCAAGAGGAAAAAAATTCAAGTATAAACAATTTTGTCATGACACGATTCCTCTTTCTAGCCTTAATTGATGCTACACCAACCATAATTTTTATTTTTATAAATATAAACGAACGATAATCTAAACTACAAGGGGAATAAGATTTCTCACATACATATTACCAAGGTACTATGGGGTTCGAACCTGAGACGACTGGTCTACAAATCAAGGCCCTTTCCACTGGGTTAGACCCTATTTGCCACCAACCATAAATGTTTAGTCTACGAGCAGCGTGTGTAAGAGCATAGCATTTTTATGGATTTTGGGTAATTTTTTATTTTCTCAGTGATCAAATTGAAATTTCATGTCAAACCTAATAACCAAAAATGTATTTAAACTAACAACTTAATGGAAACTTAACGACAAGTCTATAAATTGGAAACTTTGGTTAATATAGTGACCAATTTGGCTAAAAAAAATTTCCAGTGACCAAATTGAAATTTCATGTAAAACTAGTGACAAAAGAAGTATTTAACCCTTTTTTTTTCTTCGTGTATTGCAGCCTTTTGAGTTTGTTCCGTGTTTTTAATCTCTACTTTTAGTTTTTAATTGTGAGAGTTTAAAGATTGTAGTTGCAATTGTAGTTTTGTGTGCTTGGGTTTTCCAGGCTTGTGGTTGTTATGTGGGAATTTCTTTGACCCTGTGTGACTATGAGTGGAGGTACACTTTGTGTACTTGATCGATGTTGCTAGTGAATTTTTCTGTATTTAGATTAATCCTGTAGTTACTGTGATTCTATATTTGTATTAACTCTACGTGATTATTTGTATTTATATTGGCTTTTGTGGGTGACAAATTTTATGCCTGAATTATGAATGCAATCTATTTCTTCAGGCTTGAAAATAGAAGAAAGGTGTATGAAAAGAAAAGATGGTTGGGAATATGTAATTGTAAATGCTACAAACACCTTTGTTAGGTTAAAAATTAAAAATAAATAAAAATAAAAAAAATTAAAAAAAAACCTTGGATGTCCCTGGATTGCTACTTTTAATATCAAACATCATTTCATTTTTGTAATGATATAATTTTACTTCGAAAAAAAATAAAAAATCCTTAAGATTTGTTTTAATATTCTTATAATTTAAATGATTTTCCCGTATTATGCTGCCGGTGATATGGTGAAATACCATATGATAAGACTAGGAACGGAAAATTCGTTAGGCATTGGGTCCATGGTTGTTGGTGGAGCTGAGCAGCATTGGATCAACAATCATGTCCGGCAATGGCAGGGCTGTGTCGTCTGGGCCCCCACAAAACATGCTTTTATTAGTATTGTACAAGTTTTAACAAGTGTGGATTATGTGTGACAGGTTGTACAACAAAATAAAGTGTGTCTGTCTGAGAATCTTTTTCTATTTCGACGGAAAAATAGAAACAAATTCAAATTATCTCTTACATGGTGCCCTATGTGGTGTTCCACTTTTGGAACAGAAGCTTCTTTTTTATTTTGCCCAATTCTTAGGGTTTTTACTCAGGTTTTAAAAGAAAAATTGTTGGACCAAAGTGTATATGCATTCCATTTATAAATTAAAAAAAAAAATCAAGAGAACTGAGCACTATTTAGCGTTTAAAGTTGCAAAATCGTACTTTATTTTAAAAGTGACCATTTCGAACACGACTCAAAAA
The DNA here is from genome assembly GCF_000346465.2 of Prunus persica. Lineage (NCBI taxonomy): Eukaryota > Viridiplantae > Streptophyta > Magnoliopsida > Rosales > Rosaceae > Prunus > Prunus persica. Next base: position 7,758,221 of record NC_034015.1, read on the forward strand.
TAACACAAAAAAGTACCGCGACAATATCTTTGCGTATTTGTAGAAAAAGAAAAGAAAATATTATTCTAGACAGAAAAAACAAAATAAGATCTTTTACACCTTACCTAATTTCTCAGTCTTTTCAGAAGTGTTTTCTTTTTTCTTCTAAGTATCCGTTAAGTCCATGTTATACCTGTGAATAGTAATAATACTACAAGATAGCATATGATTGTGAAAATCTTATGATAATGATATTTTGACATAGGTGAAATGCACATCACGGTTTGGTGTTATACTTCTAGAGGGTCAATCGAAATTTCGATGAGATTCCACACTATATCATGACAATTTTGAAATGAACTATTAATTTACTGATGAAATCAAAAGGAATCTTATTGAATGCTTTTGTCAATTAGTCAATTTTGAGTTCTTTTTAATTAATGGGGAAGATGATATTTGAATTTAAGCCCTCTTTTAACATTAGGAAAAGTATTATTACATCATAATCAATCTTAAATTATAAATAGATTCTTAATTTTTTGTTGTTGAGAAATTCATAATTGTATTTATAATTCAACTAAAAAATTCACTAGCCACAAAAGCCCAATACAAATGAGGCACAAATGGTTATTACAATAACAAAGCGATTTAACATCAAAATTAACGATCACGCAGAATTGAAGAAACTTAGGCACAGACATTCCAACTAAGATTGCAAACTCACAACAACCAAAAAGAGATAAAGTTTGAAAAAACCAAGCCATAAAAATACAAATAAAACTCTCACAAAAAAGAGGTGGAAAACTCTCACAAAAAGATAGGTGAAAAATTCTCACAAAAGGAGAGGTGAAAACTACACAGAAAACTCAAAGAGTCTCTGTGACTTATTTCAAATGTAAAGAAACTGCAAAAAGGATAGTGGTAGAGATTTGATATTAAAACACGAGTGGAGATTCGACCCCGAGACGCAGCTGCCTATGATGGGTGGAGGAAAATCATAACAAAGCAAAGACAAATAGGGAAAACCTTATGTCTTTGAAAATAGGGGAAGAGAGGAGGGGAGAGGGGAGGAAGAACACTGGCTTCCTCCCCCCTCAAAATGAAAACGGCTCTAGAGTGTTCTTTGGGAGAGAGAGGGCTAGGGTTTTAGACGAAGACAACCTATTCTTAAATTGTTTAAATAGCCAAAAAAAAGAAAGTGAACATTGTGGTAATTTTGACATACTTTAGATTTGTTATATATTTTTGCATAAAGCATGAGACAAGTAACGACTTATTTGTAAAATTTTAGGCAGACATATGAGAAAATTCAAAGTGCCGTTAATTGTAATTAGAGAATAAATGAAAGATTTGTTTGTTTGTTTTTGTTTTTTTTCCTAGTCGATAGGATGAGGGAATACAAACTCTGATGCCAAGGGTGGGTTTCAAACCTCAAACATAGTATGAGGCCAAACACTCTATGGTATGACCCCATTGATATAAACGGAAGATTTTGTTTACTGTCATTAACTGAAGGATGTTGATTTAACCTATCTACATTTCAAAAATTAACTCATTCAATGACACAATATATGCGCGCGTGAACGACGGATTCTAGGTGCCGGATAAGTATGTTCAACCCAATAGAGAATTTTAATAGGAATTGGGGTGGGTAAGTGGCTATTAGGCATGGCATTGGCAGCTCATGAATGTTGAATGTATGGAATGGGTATGGGTATTGAAGGGAGATGAGCATCATCATCATGCATGGGAAGCAAATCTTAAAAGGGAATCAAAAGAAATTGCCCTCTCTTTGCCAGCACTCCCCCACCTGCTCAAGATATGGTAAGCGCCACATGATTTCACACCCAGGGAAAAAGGCACCTCTGCTGATGTCACCTGTATCTCTTGGGAGGATTTTGGTGGGCCCCACCTCCCCCACCCTTTCTCTCTCTCTCTCCTCTTCTCTTCTCTCACCTCCACGCTCAACCTTTACCCTTTTGCTTTCATCCAAGACTTTCTATTTTTCACACAAAATCTTCCTGCCCTCTCTTATTATGTCTATAGCCTTTTGTATAAATACAACCCACCACCCCCCCATCAACTAAAATATTCATTGGGATTATTTTCTTTCATTTCTTATTACTTGTTTCATTTTTCTTTTGTTTTTCTTTTTCTTTTGCATTGCTTGCCCTGTAATTCAAAAATCAAGTTGGAAAATTTACAAGATTTGGGATGAAATCTGGTCGGATCTTGCTTTGTGGGATGTGGATATTGGTGGGTCTTCTTCTTATTTCAATACAAAGCTCCCCTCTTTTTCATCTTCTCCTCCTCCTCCCATAGGAAAACCAAACCAACCCACCAAAGAAGAAAAAAAGCTCACAGAAAAAAAGCTCACAAAGGCTTTTAGCTATTTCTCAGTCACTACCATCTGTTCTTCTCTTGGCCTTTTGGTATTTGCTTTCATCTTGAATCTTCTTCATCTGGTGAAATGGTGATGGCTGCTGCAGATTCACAGTTTCATGTTTTAGCTGTTGATGACAGCCTCATAGATCGCAAACTGATTGAGAGGCTCCTCAAGACCTCTTCATATCAAGGTACTTCATTTCTCGGGTTGCTTCTACTTACCACCCACTCCAACAGCACCAAAAAGAAAAAAACAAAAAAAAACAAAAAAAAAAACAAAGGGAGGTAATCTGAATGCAAGTTTCAATCTTGGGTCTCATTGTTTTATTATGTTATCGTTGTGGTGTGATTTTTATGCTCCTCTGTTCTTCATTGCAGTTACTACAGTTGATTCTGGTAGCAAGGCTCTAGAGTTTCTGGGTTTGTATGAGGATGACCAAAGCAGTCCAGATTCACCTTCTGTTTCCCTAAGCAATCAACAGGTACTATGTTTGATTGATTGATGGATTCTTCTCTTCTTTAACGTCTGAGATTCCCAGAGCTTTTTTATTTTCTTCCTAATTTCCCACAACTTTTCTTTTCTGTGTTTCTAAATTTATTTTGTTTTCTTGTGTTTTTGCAGGAAGTGGGAGTGAATCTTGTTATTACAGACTATTGTATGCCTGGCATGACAGGATATGATTTGCTCAAGAAAATCAAGGTATGCTTTATTTTCTATTCCTTTGTCTCTTTTCTCCTTCATCATTATATTCCCTTGCTTTTTCCTCAATCTTTCCCCATTGAGTTTTCCATCTATCCACTAGAGTTTGACAATTGTCCTTCCTTTTACCACTTGGTTTTGAATATCAATTAAAATTCTCTTGGAATATTTCCTCACCAATTTTCAACCCAAATTAGATCAGGTTCTAGATGTCGGAAGATTTCCTTTGTTTTACATGGGTCCTCTTGTCATCAAAATTACAAATCTGTTCATGAACTTTTTGAACAATGTTTGTTCAAGAAATTAATGGGATTTTGATTGTTTTTACAGGAATCTTCATCTCTGAGAAACATACCAGTTGTGATCATGTCATCTGAGAATGTGCCTTCAAGAATCAACAGGTAACAACAGCGGAGAAAAATAATATGAGTTACCTGATTTGCATGTTTTTTTGTTTTTATTTTTCTTTCTCTTGGAGATTTAGAATATTGTAGGAATCTGGGATTTTGGTTTGTGAAGTGGAATTGATGATTTGATGAATTGATGTGGTTGGTAACAGATGCTTGGAAGAAGGTGCTGAAGAATTTTTCTTAAAGCCAGTGAGGCTATCAGACTTGAGTAGGCTCAGACCCCATATCATGAAAACCAAGTCCAAGGATCAAAACCAAGGAAAGGAAGAAAATGAAGAAAAACAAGAGGAATCATCTGAAAGCTCAGAGGTTTCACATGAGCAGGATCAACAAGTAGTAGATCAACAACCACCACCACCACCACCACCCCCAGTACCAGCAAACAGTAACAAGAGGAAGGCCATGGAAGAGGGGCTTTCACCTGATAGAACTAGACCAAGATTCAATGGCATAACCACTGTGGTTTGATTGATTGATCATGGAACAAATTCTTACTTTGATTTAAACAATGTAATTCTATTACCTTTTTTCTTTTTTCTTCTCTTTCTTTTTTTTCCATTTCACTGCTGGTTGATGCTGGCCGAAATGAGTGTAGAGAGGTTTTTTCATGTATACAATTTACATGGAAATGGTTCATTCCAATTTTGTTTTGCTACTTAAATGACATAAAGTAGAAAAAATAAATAAATCATGTATATGAAGAAAGATTACAGGATTTTCCCGCTTTTTTTTTTCTTGTTTTGTTTTTAGTTTTGATAAGCAACTGTCCCAATACTGTTAAACTTTACCAATCTATTGAACTTTAATAATACACGGCCCGAAACGGGTCAGGCTGGACTTTTCCTCATTGGTTTGGACGTGTTTCTATCAGATCATGAGCCTGTGGGCCAAATAATAACCCCTGCAACATGATTTGTTTCCCAAGTAAAGAATAAAATTTTCATGTAACACATGTTTTATTCACCTCTCTCTATATCTATCATCATATGAAGAGAGAAAGACGTATGAAGCATGAGATATATAAGTTTTTATTTTGCGAGAAATGGGCCTACCAACTATCCACTATGATATGGTGGGCTGGGCTAGAAGAGATGATTTAATATATAAATTACTTTTTATAAATAGGTCTATTTTAACATGATATTTTAAAATAAAATAAAAATCCTTCAAGTACAGTATTTTAGAAAAAATTTATGTACTTTCAAGTGAAAAAATTGTAATACACTAATTAATTAGAAAATGACAAGTGGCTAGTTGAAATTTTTTTTTTCCCTTAGAGAATTTTTGTATAAAATGTTATGTTATAATGTGCCATGTGAAAAGCTCAATATATAAAATAAGTTGGATGTCTGGACTAAACTGCATAGGAGAAATGAAAAAGTATAATTGGGCGGTATGGGTTCCGCCCTAATGTTTGCCATGAGCAAAAGGTGTGGGAAATGGTTCCAAATACAAACGTAATGGGGTCCACCCATATTCATATGAACAATTATTTTAATAATTTCAAAAGTGCTTTTATGAATTTTATTTATTTTATTATGGGAGATGGATAAAGATAAGGGAAGTTCACTATTATACCTAATATAGGAGCCTAAATTATAAAAAAAAAACCTATATGAAATGGACTTTAGAAACACACTCAAAGTCCATTTACAACATAACAAAAAGGCTTTTAACTTTTTTTAAATTATAAAATTGCCATTGATTTGTTAAAACAAACCCAAAACCTCATTAAAAAGCCAAAAACACTCAATAGGGCATCAAAGTAATTTAATAATCAAAATTAAATTCAATAGAGCTAGCTATCATATTTTGGGTTTATTTATAGAAATTAAATGGTGTATGATTTATTTATAATTTTAGTGCTAAGAATGAGTATATGACTAAATATCTCTTATAAGAAGATCAGTTCTCTTTTATTTTTATTTTTTTTGGCTTAAGCATGTGTGATTGAACCTACAAATAGAAGTTACTAAAGAAATAGAACAAGTAGGTAAAAAAGATTAATTAGGTTTTGTGAATAGTAAGTTAAATTACTAAGTTAGCGTCAATTTTAAATCTTTTAGCTCACTTAATAGGGTCATAGGCGGTAGACGTCCCTCGGTAGATTAGGTAAATTTTAGATTAATTCAGAGTATTTTAGACTATTGCTTGTATACAAATAATTATAAATAAAAAAAAAGGGCCATAGACATTTTGGTTGAAAAAGAAGGGTCCTTGGAAAATTAGATTTTTCTACTTTTATCAAACAGAAAGATAAAAATATGAAAATAAGCGATTTTGACACTGAAAACGTAATACCAAACGGGCCTTTAGTAATTTGATAATAGTTTAATTTAATCACATTCATTCCCAATAAAATTACCCACCACATCAATCAAAGAGGAAATTCCACCTTAAACTACAAAAGAAAGTCTTGAATTCAAATTTCATCTCATGTAAGACTTTGGCCCATTTCAGCACTGTCCTTCCCTTGTATATTACCAACTGATCCTTTGGGAAAAAATCCTACTGTCAGCGGCATCTGGTTCTGACAAAGGGATTACTTATTTCTCAAGTTTATTTTCTTTAATTTTCTTAGTTGGAAAGTTGGTTTTATATTTTGAATTCTATTAAATGCACAGCCGAGCTGAAGCACACAAAGATCATGTGTGTCTCTTTCTTTTCAAAAAAATTTGTTGGCAAGTGTTGTATAGGTTTGTTAGCAGCGTTTCTTGCATGGTATGATCAATGACTTTGTCATGGCTTATCTGCTCCTCTTAATCCACCCTCCACCCACCACCCTCCACCCTCTGTCTTCTCCCTGTATCGTTACCATTCCTTCTTCTTTGTACAAAAGAGGCAGGACCTTTCAAAATTATGGATAGTACAAACATCACGGCCGCACCAAAATACATGCGGTAGGCGACCAGAATTGTGAGGTTTACACCATTTCCAGCAGCCAATTTGTACAGAAGGTTCAAACCTTCTATATAAATTGGCTGCTGGAGAGGGTATAAACCTCAATTCTGATAGCCTACCTCATGTGTTTGTGCTATCCATAATATTTGAAAGGTCCTGCCTATTTGAAAGGTCATAATTATTTTCAATTTACAAGGACTGAACAACAAAACTAACATGGATGGTACGCTTGAAAGGCTTTTTCTGCGGGCTATTTGGGTAACTAATTTTCCATCTTTCATTACAATATCATAGAAAATTTGGGTTTTCCCCCTCAAATTTAGTTTTCCTTACGTGCAAGTGCAATCCATCATAGATATAATGACGGATTGTTCAGTATAACAGTATTTCAAAGAAGAAAGAAAATTGAGCTTGTTAGGTAGCAGTCGAAGCTTTTGATGTGGTTCCTCATTTTGGTATACATGTCAAACAAGAAATCCTGTTACGATTTTATATGCACATATGTGTTCTGACATATCCGATAGTTGGTCATTCGATCGACCTCTCTTGTTATTTACTCCATACAGTAAATATTTGCAGAGTATGGGAGCTTTGTATGTTCAAATTGGTCTTGGATATATTGGAATGGTGTTGAATTTGAAAATGATGAATTTCGGGTCTCGTCTTTCTACATGTCAGTTTAAATATTTGCAGTTAGCAGGGAGGTTTTCTTTGGGATATATAATAGGCTAGTGCTGAAGCTGGCTCTTTTATTCGTAATATATATCGTCTTTCGTAGGAATTTGGATTTATGAGTCTAATAAAAAATCATCATTTTCCCCTTCTTTTTTTTTTTTTATAAAAAAATTATTATTCAAATGGTAATTGATATAAATTTAGGGATTTGTTTGTTATTTTTTATTTTTATTTTGCATTAAAATAGAAAAAAGTCATGTTTGTAACTTTTTATACTCACCTATGCTTATGTGTTTTTCGATCAAAAATGCTTCTTATATGTTTATTTCCTAAGATTTTAACACAGCTAATTTTTATTGTAACATTTGATTTATTGGTTACTTGATTTTTAAATTTTTTGAATAATAATGTACCTATTTCATGATTTATTAAAAACAGCATATCAAATTTTTTTTATTTTTATGAATGATAATATACCTATTAATTTTCTAGTTTACCTGTTATTTTTATGGATAATAATATACCTATTATCTTTTTTCAATAATAATTTATGTATTATTTTTTTGTGATATTTAATGTGAATTTCCATATAATTGACTAAACCCTAGTTAGTCTTTATGTGCTTATCGATACTGTGTTATGGTGTTGTGTGATTCATTACTCGCAAAACATTAGTTGGTATATTAGTAAGTATATTAGTATTATGTAAATTGTATAGGTAAATAATTTTAAAGTTTCCATGCTATAGTTAAATAATTGAATAATGCTACTCTTACCATATTTATATACCACATCCCTATACTATCTTATGTGGTAGTTGAGCTGAACAGCCACATCCACTGGCGGATCTACAGAGGTGCAAGGAGGTGCACCTCCTTTCGCCGGAAAAACCTTTGGAGGTGCTTGAAAATGCCCCTCTGCTAATGCCCATAGCAGCTATGATTGCCTTGCGATGTAAGCTCTATGAGGCACCGTCAATGGCTTATTCCTCTCGAAGAAGAAGACCTAACCCTGACTCAACTTTTGTTTTCCTCTAGGTTTTAAGTGAACGATATTAGATTGAGATGCGTGGGTTTTTTTTAATGAAACAATGTGTTTCGTGTAGTCTGATTTCATACAATAAAGGCACCACCATTTGGTTTGTAAAATCCCCTATTTTACCAAAACTCTGTCTTATAATTTAATTCCATATAATCTCTACCATTTTCATTCACCCAATAGAATCACTGCACTTAGCCTCTATTTTAATGTTTGGAACCTTGCCACTACTAAAGTCATTTAATGAAATCACAATTTATGATCACAATATATATCTATATATATTTATTTATTTATTTATATATATTGTATAAAAAAAAGTCATTTTAGTTGTTTTATATTTTCTTAAGGTCTGGTATTTTGTTTCGTCTTCACCACCATTGTCAGTGTTTCTATTTTAATTTTTTAATTTTTGTTTGTTTGTTATTTATTTATAATATGTTTATTATTATAATAATAATTTTTATTATTATTACTGATTTGGCTCTCTTTGTAATTTGTATGATTAATACAATAGCACATGAATAGATGATCAATTCCGATTCATTTGTTTAATTGATAATTTGATATGCATTTCAATTATATTAATTGAAATTAATTTTTTTAGATTTTTTTTTTACTAATTTTTTTATTTAGATTAATCTTCGTTAGATTCTAAAGGTATTTGGTTGTTTAATTATTTTATTATTTTTGAGTTTTTAGTCTTTATTTATTGCCCTTTTCCTGAAAAATTTATAGATCCACCACTGATTGGACATGACAAAATAATAAAAGATGTATTGCCTGACAAACATCAATAGTGAATAACTCATGTCACGAATGGTTTATTATGGTGACAAACATCAATAGTCACGGCCATTGGCGGATCTACAGAGGCATAAGGAGGTGCAGTGCACCTCCTTTCGCCAGAAAAAGCTTTGGAGGTGCCTGAAAATGCCCATCTGCTAATGCCCATAGCAGCTATGGTTGTCATGCAATGTTAGCTCTATGAGGCGCCGTCAATGGCTTATTCCTCTCGAAGAAGAAGACCCAACCCTGACTCAACTTTTGTTTTCCTCTAGGTTTTAAGTGAACGACATCGGATTGAGATGGTGGGTTTTTTTTAATGAAACGATGTGTTTCGTGTAGTCTGGTTTCATACAATAAAGACACCACCATTTGGTTTGTAAAATCCCCTATTTTACCAAAACTCTGCCTTATAATTTCATTCCATATAATCACTACCATTTTCATTCACCCAATAGAATCATTGCATTTAGCCTCTATTTTAATGTTTGGAACTAGGGCTCGTCAATGGGCCGGGCTTTAAAGAGGAGAGAAAAATATCGGGCAGGGTGTTTTTAGAAAATTCAAAGCCCAAGCCCAACCCATGAGACGGGCTTGAAAAAGCCCATCGGGCCGGGCCGAGCTAAGCCCAACGGGCCATGCCTAAACGGGCCCTACTTCATTAAAAAAAAATCATAAACTTAATCATAAGGGCATTTTAGTCCAAATTTGAGATTAAACTCACTTAATTTCAATATTTTCACATCAAACCAAATTCATAAAACACCCAATAAAGTCATACAACTTATAAGATTTTTCACAAAAATAATAAAATCAAGTATTATTTTTGAGGTTATTACATAATTTAGATCGTAATACGTTTTAAGAAGTAATTTTAAAAAATAATAAGTACCAAAAAAATATTATTTTAAAGGATGGTATGAATAAATATGCAAATATTTGGTGATGTGTTCAAGAAAAGCATGATTATATTTGGTGGTACGATTATATTTCGTGATATGATTATATTTGGTGATGTGATATGTTGTTCATCTTATATATATATATATATAATTGTTGAATTAATAATTGACACAAATTAATGTGCTAATCATCCAAGTATAAACTAGGAATGAGTAAATAAAAGTAAATGAAATGAAACAAATTATATATGTGATTTAAGTGATATAATCATAAATCTAAACTCTTATTTATACATAATTATATATGTATGCGGGCCGAGTCGGGCTTTCTTGGGCTTAATCGGGTTGGGCCTATGGGCCGGGCCAGGCTTTAGACACCCAAGCTCAAGCCTAACCCAGCCCAAGGCGGGCCGGACCATCTTAAAGCCCATAACAGGCCGAATTGGGCTTTTTTTCGATGAGCCGGACTGGCCCCCATCGGCCCATAAACCTGCGGGCCAAATGATGAGGCCTATTTGGAACCTTGCCACTACTAAAGTCATTTAATGAAATCACAATTTATGACCACAAAATATATATATATATTTATATTGTATAAAAAAGTCATTTTAGTTGTTTTATATTTTCTTAAGGTCTGGTATTTCGTTTCGTCTTCACCACCACTGTCATTGTTTCTTCTTTTTCTTCTATTTTAATTTTTTAATTTTTGTTTGTTTGTTATTTATTTATAATATATTTATTATAATAATAATAATTGTTATTATTATTACTGATTTGGCTCCCTATGTATTTTGTATGATTAATACAATAGCACATGAATAGATGATCAATTCTGATTTATTTGTTTAATTGATAATTTGATATGCATTTTAATTAGATTAATTGAAATTAATTTTTTTAGATTTTTTTATTTCTTCGTTAAATTCTAAAGGTATTTGGTTGTTTAATTATTTAATTATTTTTGAGTTTTTAGTCTTTTATTTATTGCCCCTTTCCTGAAAAATTTCTAGATCCACCATTGGCCACATCAATTAAAATGGTTTAATATTTTATTTTATTTTATGATTTATTCCAGTATTTGTTTTTCTAATTGTCTTAATTAAAATACACTTTATTGATTTAATTGATGTGGCATATAATATGGACATGCCACATCACGTGGTATAGAAATGTGGGATAAAAATGTGGTAAGTGTAGCATTATTTATAAAATCTAGGTAAACTAGGTAAATTAGGTCAAAATATGGTAGGTTTATGTCTCGAATCAGGACCGTCCCTGAGATTTTGAGGGCCCTGTTGGGGCCTCACATAATCTAATACAAAAATGCTATAAAAATTTGCCATAACTTAATGTCATAAACAATTTTTTTATAACAAAAAGTCACCATCAATAAATATGTAATGAAAATCAGAAATCAAATTCACAAAAATTTAAATGTTTTCATTTGATAAAGTTAAATGTTTGGTACAAAAATAAGCTCCTTGTGCCCCTATAAGGTCCCTTGCTGCCTTCAATAAGCAATCTGTGTTTAATAGGAAAAAAAAATTGGCAATCACAAATTAAAGAGTAGTTGCACACAAATGTCATTAACAAATTAGATTATATTGCATTAAACACAAAAGCAACAACAAAAACATATTGAAAAATTCCTTGAAAATAGGGTTTTCTCTTTTTGGTGTTGAAATTCTTGCATCTTGTTGTTGTTCATTGAAAATATTTTCATTAATTGTAGCATGTGATTCTTTAACAATGAATCTATCAAGAGCTCCCCTTTGAGATTGAGTAAATTCCTTGATTTTTCTTTTTCTAAGCCGTTTTGTATATCTAGAAACGTATTTTCTGGTAGGTGGCATGTTTAGATTACAAAGAAAAATTTCAAAACCCTATAACCTGGAAGAAAACACCAGCAAGAAATAGTTAAATATTTCTACAAACTATATTCTCATATAACCAATCACCAACATGATAATAATTTAATAAAATAAGTCATGTAATATATAAAATAGATTGAAATTTAGATACACACTTGAATTTGACTTGAGATTTGAATATGAGTATTCAGTTTTGAATGGTCTTTATGAATTTAGGAATTAGGGTTTTCTCTTTTTGGTGTTGAAATTCTTGAAATTGTAAAAATAACAAAAATTGTCAAAGGATTGAAAAAAGAACCAAAGAGAGATTGATGAATGATGATGATTACTTACCAGAAAATAAGAGTTTAAGAGAAAGAAGATGCCACGAAGTTTTGTTTTGAATGAAGAAAGTACTTTTCTTGGAGGAGAAAACCTTTTTTTAATTTTTAATTTTTAAGAACCATAGTTTGGGGGGATATATATTCCTCCTGTCCTGTGGTTGGGATTCTGAGAGTAGAGATGAGTTTGACTTGAGATGGAAGAGAATTGTTGAGAACAGCAGGTTAAATAAAGATACATGGTTGCATACATGGTTGCAATCAATATTTAATATTCGATCTAAATGGGTGCCAGCTTATGTGAACCATATTTTCTCATGTGGAATGTCTAGTAATCAGCGAGCAGAAAGTGGGCATGCATTTTTCAAGAGGTATGTATCAAAAAACAATTTCTTGGTGGACTTTATGGTTCAGTTTAATAGAGGAATTTTACACCAACGACACTTGGAATTGATGGCAGATCGCACTAATATCAATGAGAAGGCAAAAACTAAGTGCCCTATAATGGATAGACAAATGACTAATATATACACACGTACTTACTTCTATAAATTTCAAGATTAGTTATGGGAGAGTTATTGCAACAATGTTGAGCTTACAGAAGATAATGCCACTCATTGCACATATAAAGTTGTACATATGGATGACAACAAGAAAAAAAGAAACCTGCTGATTGTTTATGACAAATATGCAGATTTTGCATCACGTAGTTGTCATATGTTTAAGAGTTTGGGAATCCCATGTAGCATACTTTGGCATATTTACACAAAATACGTCAGCTTCATGAATTGTCAGATCAATATATTGGACTAGATCTGCTAGATCTGATCTTGTGGTTGACAATGATGGTGTTGAGATATCTGTTGACGTGTGAGGCATTGGATTCATTGATTGAGAGGATTAAACCGTTGCTTCATGGTGCTAAAGAAGTACTACCTTTTGCAAGGAGAAGTATTGCTTTTGAAACTAGCATAAATGAACCAGATCCTGTTAAAGCAAAAGGAAGTGGAAAAAGACTTAAGGGTAGAAAGGAGTTGGTGAGAGAAAAATACAAAGGTCGGCGTTGTAATAGGTGTGGAAAATATGGACAAACACACGACAAAAGGAACTGTCCTACGCTTCAAAAATCATAAGAATGCAAACTTATTTGTATTTTTTCTTTTTTATTATTATGTATTAACCTCATGTGTAACTTTGTGATGTTATCTTTGACCATGATAGATCTTCAAATGTTAACAAAGATGCTTTTAATGGCATGGATAATAGTTCTTCGTCACAGGTAATTATAGTTATACACATAACTTACATGGAGAATTTTGTTGATGACATGGATAATAATTCTTCCACCTATATAATTTGCTTGTTATTACGAACGATAAATTTTTATTTATTTTTTCATTTACTTTGTCTTGTCAGGATGATGAGTTTTTTAGATGATGTTTCGAACTCCAGTGATTCCACCTATTTCTTGGATTGTAGAGTTGCACTGACATACTTGAAGAAAAGACTATGTTTGCCCAATCAAGCTTCCTGCAACTAGCCTTCTAATGGAAAGATTGTGTTTGTACTTTTTGTTTTCATTATAATGCCTTTTGATGCGCAGTCTATTGAACAAAGAAAACCATTCAGAAATCATTTCAATTAAAAGGAAACAAATTTGTTTTGCTGCTATTCTCTAATATCAAGTTTTGGTGTTATATGAATAAATGTCTTGGATGAGTTTGCTATTACTGAAAGAATGAAACACTGAAGTTCAGAAAAAGTGAAAGAGAAAACACGGGAAAACTGCCACACTATGAACTGAATGAAGTTTTCATTACTAAGATAAAATAAACTTAATAGCATTGAGTATTCATTACAGAAGGGAAAAACAATTTTGTACTCCACTACAAACCTGCAATGCAAGAAGAAAAAAAAAAAATTAAAGTAAGACCACACTACAGTTATTAAAAATAATATTGAGTTTGGGACAAAGAGGTTAGCCTTGTATTCACAAAGCCCTTCAACAATAGAATTGCTTGAAAGCAAAGTGGTCCTTCAATTGATTATTAACTTCAATAAATTTCACAAGTTGGCATCCAGGAAGTATTCATCTAAACAAAAAGTAGTACAATCAGTATCACTTTGAATGTTTCACATTGATAGAAAGCCGGTAACATTATTATTGGGTGGCACATCAGCAAAATGCTGTTCTTTTTTTCTCTTGAAAGCAGCAAAATGTTTGATATAGTTCTATACATATCAAAACTATCTGTCAAGGAAAAAAGTGTATGAAACATCTAAATTTCATTTTATTTTTACCTTCTACTCATGTACAAAAAACAGAGCCCCATCAGATTGAACTAAAGTACTGAACTAGTATAGCAAAATCAACAATCATCTTTTACCATTTTGTAACTGAGAAGTACTGTTGTGAATTACTAGACCCTCATCCTGAATTGGGTTGACATCTTGTTCTAGCAGCACTTCGTCCCTGAATAAATAAATTGGGGTTAATATTAAAAAAACTAACAATAATTAGCAAGAACCCCCAAATTAAGAATTACTCAATAGAACCCAAATCGAAATTCATCACACAGAAACCCAAAATCGAAATTCCATGAATCAAATTGTGTTTTTTTGTACTTCATACACATGATATTCCAAAATTTTAAAAAACCATTAAAAATCTGGAGGAGTGATCTTCAAACCCATTAAAACCATATCAGAACTCATCCAAATTTTTTTGTACTTCATACACATGATAGCATACCTCTGTCGCATAGATGATGGGTCTTCTTCTTCAACTGACGATGGTGGGTCTTCTTCTTCAACTGACGATGGTGGGTCTTCTTCTTCAACTAACGATGGTGAGTCTTCTTCTTCAATTTGTTTGGTCTGCGTGAAAGGTCTCCAAGCGTTGGAGGAAGAAGAAAGACGTTTGGTTTCCTCGCGTACGTCGTTCCCAAGCATAAGTGGAGTTTGTGGTGGGTCAGGAGAGAAAACGGGTTAAAAGATGTAATTCAATCTCAGCCGCACAATGTCATTAAAACAGATTGAACGGATGAGCGCTCCATTCCTCAAATAACTATTTGAGGGATCCCTCAACTGAAGGGAACTATATATATATAATATAAAGAATTTTTTTTTGAAGACCCCTTAAGAAGTGGAGGCTCTGTGCGGTGGTGCCACTGCCCCTGTCCACCATGCTATATTATATATACAATTCCTCTAATATTAATATATATATACAGAGAGCTTCCATTGAGGGATCCCTCAAATAAGCTTATTTGAGGGACACCCCTTGTAGGCCCCACTCCGGATTGTATTTCACTAATCCAAACCGTCTATTTTGTAGATACTCATTTAAAGATCATCTCTACAAAAAATCACTTGAATCCGATATCATGTGACCACTCAATTGAGTTATTGAAATTTTAGTACTTTCTTAAAGCACCGTGTTCATTGATTTTGTAAGACACAATTGGATGTCGAAACGGTTTCCGATTTGTCTAATTTTTTGTAAGGATGATCTATGAATGAATATCTAAAAAATAGATGGTTTGGATTATTGGGAAAAGAATTGTAGGGTACCTTAAAGGACGTCCCTCAAATAAAATTATTTGAGGGATCCCTCAAATAAAATTATTTGAGGGATCCCTCAATAGAAGAGGACTGTATATATATAATATAAAGAATTTTTTTTCGAGAACCCTTAAAAAGCAGAGGCCCTATGCGATGGCGTCATTTGCACCACCCTAGAGCCGCCCCTATCTCGCATATAGGAGTTACATTGACTTTTCTTCACGTTACCCAAATATTTGGGCCTCAAACCTTTTCGAAGACGGAGATGGACTGACCTTTTTGTAGTTTGGTTCTTTTACTAAAATCTAACAAGATGAGAACGAAGGTTAAATCCAACAGATTGTCTTTTTGCTACGATTCCAAAAGTGATGAGATCATCAATCAATTGAGTTTTTGAATTACGTGGAAACCAGGCAATGAGACACTGAAATTGGATTTTACATGTCTCTAAAAAAAATTAAAAACACTCTTTACATGTCTCTATTTAAAAAAAAAAAAAAAAAACACTCTTTGCGTGTCTCTCAAAAAAAAAAAAAAAAAAAACTCTTTGCATCTCTATCAAACCCAAAAAAGAAAAGAAAAACAACACTCTTTGCATGTCTCTAAAAAAAAAAAAGAAAAAATTCAAAAAAATAGCCCCGAATAGAGAGTTTTCATTCAAAAAAACAGTTCCATACATATTAGAAAGATCAACATATTTATTGTCAAGTTACACTTATCCAAATGAAAATTAAAAGAAGAGTTGTTCCGATATAGACCTTAGAGCAACTCCATCGAGGAGCCCAAGCCCGGGGCTGGGGGGAGTCCAAGCCAAAAAGCCAGTTCCAGCGGGCCACTTTTGCCCGGGTTGGAGGCGGGACCCATAAAGATGGGCTAGCCCAAAGGCAACTCTTGCCCGAGTTCGAGCTCGAGGGGGGGATGATGTCATCATGCGTTGACGTCAATCCTGTGCTCCACCAACAGCTAGAGGACATATATTGTCGTCTGGGCACTCCGATCGCCTGCTCTCCTCTAATCCAATGGCTGGGCTTTTTTTTTGCTATAAAATTATGAAAAAAAATTCAAATTTTTTTTTTTAAAATACCAAAAAATTCTGGATTTTTTTTTTTCTAGAAATACCTACCAATACTCTTCACTCTCAACACTAAATCCTCATGCATTTTCTTCTACTTCTACTATTATTCACTTTTTATTCAACATTTTATTCACTTTTAAATTGTATTTTTATTTATCATCTTATCCGAAAATTTTATCTCATTGAGATATGAATTTTATAATAAATATTGGCACGTACGAACCCAAAAATCTTATCTAAATTAATTGTTTAGGTAAACAAATTTGCGAAAAAAAAAAGAATAGTATTTGCCCTTTGCCATGGCAACGGGTGGAAACACACATTGCTTTTTGCAAGGGCAGCCACTATTCATGTGAATAGTAGCTGCCCTAGTCCCCCCCTTGCCATGGCAAAGGGCAAATGGGTGGAGTTACTCTTATAACTACTATATCCTTGTCATATACCCACCTACTTTTAAATCTTTACTAAATTTAAAATAAGTTGCCATTTGAGCTCAAGACCTTATTCTCTAAGTCTTTGTATTGAAGGCTTAAGTGAGTTCAGCAGCTCAAAAATAAACATTCGGGGAGGCAAGGATTTGCTATTTTGATTTCTCTCCCGTGAGCTGAAATGCTAGCATTAAACTAGAATGCCACTTAACATACTCATGCATCTTTGCAGAAGTATCCTACACAAGCATATATGTTTATATATAATCCAATTGCCAGCATGTATTGAATTATATCCAAAAATCAAGCATCATATTATTATGGCCTCAGGCCCCAACAAATCAAGTAAATCATTCTGCTAATAAAGTTCATTTCAACTTTTAGAATATCAATAGTACATTAGCAATCTAAAAGACCCCAACTCGTGGCTACACCTTGTAACATTAGGCTGCCTACGTATCCTTACTGAGGGATCAAGCCACACGTAGTTCTTTTCAATACTCATATCGATCATACATTAAATATAAATACGCTATACACTGAACTCCCTCTATTTTAGTTTAAGAACATCCCAAAACTGAAATTCTCTCAACTTAGGCGTACCCTCATTCCTGATCCGTCAATTCCATTAATACCGTCAATTCCATCCTTGCAGGATGGGCCGCAATCCTCGCAGGCCTCGGAGATACCACTTCTATCCGAGCCGCAATCCTCGCTCCACACTGTCCAGGCATCCTTGAAACTCATGGGGCATTATCAGAAACAACCAAATTATTTCAAGGCCATTTGGGGAGGGGGGGGAGGGGTACTCATACGGTGGGTTTGAAACTCATCTTCTAGAATCATCACAACCTTACCCACAAAAGCTTTTCTCATCTTTGGAACGGTGTAGAAATGCTTCGGGACTCACAAGCGATAAAAGTCTCAAAAGTCGACCCAGGAACTCGTGGGGTCGACGACCTTCAAATTTCCAATCCGAGAGTTCCTAGAGGTTCCAATATGCCTAGGATACATGTCCCGACAGTTTAGTCTCGATCAAATGGTCGGATTACCCATGATCGCACGATCAGACAATTACTATAAACCTAGACCTAGGGTTGGCATTTTCGGAGTATCCAGGACTCCGTTTTACAATCCGTTGAATCCTATACGATCCTGGAATTACCAAGATTAACATACATGAATTCAGGTTCGATCAAACGGTCCAAACCTATCGAACCCGGAAATCACACAATAGGTAATATCCGTTCGACGCTCCAACGGCATCCAAATTGGAATCCGAATATACATACGTGCTCGTGACAACAAGGGGAACACATCGGGACACAATGCCCCTTTTTCTACAGTGCCCATAAGCCGTCACACGCGCAGGCAGCATGTGGGTGTCTAAAGGGATACCGTTCGCCGGAGAACTTCAAAATCAAGGGCCAAGCTTTCTACTCTAGGTTAAGGACATCGATTGGAGCCACTTTTGTTCTTGGAACCTACCCCGAAAAATAGCTAGAATTGGCCAGAATCTCAACCCAAAACCCGGCCAAACTTGGAGTTACAAATCGAACCACCTAGGCTAGAAATTGATCAAATCCTACCCAACCATCTGCTAAAACATGAAAAATAGGTGGAAATTCATACCTTATTCATTCGATTTGGCGGCCAAAGGTGAGAGAACGAAAGGTTTGAATTTCGGGAAAAATCGACCGAATTTTGTGTTTTCCGTCGAATCTCGCGGCTGCTAGCGGTGGGGGAAGGTCGGGATGGTTGCTGCGGTGGTGGCCCTTCAAACCGGTCCGGTCCCGTGGCTTGCCGTGACTGGTGGTGGTGGGTGTTGCGTAAGAGGGTTGGCGGCTGTGACAAACAAAAGGGGAGGGGCTGGGCTGGCCGGAGAGAGAGAGAGAGAGAGAGAGAGAGAGAGAGAGAGAGAGAGAGAGAGAGAGAGAGAGAGGTTTTAAAAATCTGATATGGTAAATTACCATTTTGCCCCTCAGTGTAATTTAATCTTATTTTCTTCGTTATAGCTCCAATTTGAGTCAACTATGTGTCTACGAACTCATATCAACGTGCTCTACGCAATGGTTCAATTGAAATTTCCAAATTCCTTCCCGGTCACAAAGTCAACTTTTAAACTATTAAATTATTTTCGGGGTAAATTTGTCTTTTACTTGAATAAATTAATAATTAAATATTAATTTAGGATCGGGTTGTTACAGTTGTGGTTCAAGTGGTAAGGAGCTTGTTCCCCTTAAACAAGGTCTTGAGTTCGAGCCTTGTGAATGGAGCAGCCATCATTGGGAGAGTTTTCTCCCAAAATGGGGTCCGACCCGGCTCGAAGGATTAGTCCTCGCCTATGTGCGGGGGATACCTTGGATTCATCCCAAAAAAAAAAAGATTGTTGTGGTTTGATTAAATGATTAATATGGTGAATTGGTTAATATGATTAATATAGTGTTTTTAGTCTTTTAAATATCGTTTAAATTATCAAGTTATTTGGTTGTTTTTGTTTTGTTAAGCTCTTAGCCTTTGAAATATTGCCCCTTAAAAAATTTCTAGGTCCACTGCTACTTGCAATGGTGGTTTGGCTGCTTTGCTCTGGATGGTGCGGCTGCAACTTGTTTTCAATTTTGGGGTTGTTTTGGTTTGAAACTTTGTATGTGGGCCTTGCTTGTTTTAAAATTCTGTTTTGTGATCTTTTCGGCCTATGTCTTATGCTTCTACGTATGTTATTCTGCCTTAAAACTCTTGTAATGTGTTTGCATATTTAATGAAGGGGGTTTGCCTTGACTCAAAAAAAAAAAGGGTCTCGGATATATTGGAATGGTGTTGAATTTGAAAATGATCAATTTTGGGTCTCTTGTCTTTCTACATATGTCAGTTGAAATATTTGCAGTTAGCAGGGAGGTTTTCTTTGGGATATATAATAGGCTACTGCTGAAGCTGGCTCTTTTATTCGTAATATATAGTGTCTTTCGTAGGAATTTGAATTTATGAGTCTAATGAAAAATCATCATTTTCCCCTTTTTTTAAAAAAATTATCATTCAAATGGTAATTGACATAAACTTAGGGATTTGCTTGTTAGTTTTTTTTTTTTCCTCATTAAAATAGAAAGAAGTCATGTTTGTAAGTTTTTACACTCACCTATGCTTCGACCAAAAAAAAAACACTCACCTACGCTTCTTATGTGTTTTCGATAAAAAAAATGCTTCTTACGTGTTTATCTCCTAATATTTTAACGCAACTCATTTTATTTTAACATTTGATTTATTGGTTTCTTGATTTTTAATTTTTTTGAATAATAATGTACCTATTTCGTGAATTATTGAAAACAGCATATCAATTTTTTTTTTCTTTTTATGAATGATAATATACCTATTAATTTTCTAATATACCTATTATTTTTATGGATAATAATATACCTATTATCTTTTATGAATAATAATTTATCTATTATTTTTTGTGATATTTAATGCTAATTTCCATATACTTGACTAAACCGTAGATTAGTCTTTATTGTGCTTATCGATATTGTGTTATGGTGTTGAGTGATTCATTACTCGCAAAACATTTAGTAGCTTTTTTTAGTAGTTGGTGTATTAGTATAATATTGAATTGTTCCAAGTACTTGGAGTTGTAGTGAAATTAGTAAGTATATTAGTAGTATGTAAATTGTATAGGTAAATAATTCTAAAGTTTCCGTGCTATATAGTTAAATAATTATTTATAAAATCAGTAAAGAGCTATGATACAAGAAGCACTACTACATTTTACACTTTGTGCGACGAAGAGAATTTCGTCGCGCAAAATACATTGTAGTCGCACAAATTTCAGCGCGACAGAAATTTCGTCGCGCAGAATCCGTTGCGCAAAGATCGTGAAGAAAGACTTTGTGCGACGAAAAAATATTGGTTGCTCAAAGTGACTTTGCGCGACGAAACAATATTGGTCGCGCAAAGTGACTTTGCGCGACGAAAAATATTGGTAGCGTAAAGTTGTGCTCGACGAAATACATTGGTCGCGCAAAGGTTTGAGCGACGAAATACATTGGTCGGGCAAAGTTTGGCGCGACGAAAAACATTGGTCGCGCAAAGTCTTAAAAAAATTTTAAAAAAAATAACAAATTCCCGCGTACAATTTTTGGTACCCGCCCAAATTTTTTGAGTTTTGCACGACGAATACTAACGTCGCGCAAATATTTGCGCGACGAAATATTTTTTGTTTTAAATTTTTTTAATTTAAAATAAACTAATTTAATAGTTTGAGCAACGAAATATTTTGTCGCGCAAGGTTTTTGACTTTTTATTTTATTATTTCTTTAATATTAATTAATTTATATTAATTTATTCAAATTTTTACTTTTTAAATTTAATTTGATTGTATGATTTCTTTTTAAAATTACTTTAATTTAATTGTATGATTTTTTTAATTACTTTAATTTAAATTGACATATTCAAAATAAAATTACATATGAAAAATAGTGATCAAATTATCCAATAAATATATATATAATATTCAAAATGTACACATAAATTAACAAAGTACAATAATAAAATCCTAATACAAGCGTATTGTGGTGGTAGTGGCGGAGGATATGTTTTGATAGCTTCCAAATCCTCAACTTTAGCCGTCAAAGTCTCTATGATTCCCTACAAAAAAACAAATATGGTCAAATAACCAAAAAAGAAGAAAAAAAGAAGGCATAATCTTCCCTAAAATTGTTATACCACAAATCCAACCCAAACTCCAATCCCTCCCCTTTACTCAACCCAAAACCCACACAAACTCAAAATTAACTCCAAAAACACATATTAATGAAAAAAATTTAAAATTTGGAGAGAATATACCTTTTGGCAAGATTGAGAGTGAGTGAGAATGAGAGGGAGAAGTGAGTGTGAGAGAATTAGAGAAGATAGTGATAGAGAGATGAGAGAGTGAGTGAGAGAGATGAGAGAGTGAGTGAGAGAGAGTGAGAGATAGTGAAGAGAGAGATGAGAGATTAAGTGAGAGGAGTGAGTGAGAGAAATGGTGGGATTTGGGGAGAGGGAAAGAGAAAGGAGAGGTAAGAGTAGAGAAAGACATTGAGAAAATGGTGGAGGAGTTATTTTGGTTTTAAAAACCGTATCACTTTGCGCGACGAAAAATATTGGAGTATTGGTCGCGCAAACTTTTGCGCGACGAATATAGGAATATTGGTCGCGCAAAGTCTAAAAAAATTATTTTTAAAAAAATAAAAATCCCCGCGTCCCATTTTTGGTACCCGCCAAAATTTTTAAATTTTTGCGCGATGAAAAATACATATTGGTCGCGCAAAGGCTAAAAAAATTCCCGCGTCCGATTTTTGGTACCCGCCCAAATTTTTGCGAGACGAAAAATATATATTGGTCGCGCAAAGTTTTGAGCGACAAAAAATATTGGTCGAGCAAAGTCTAAATTTTTTTTTAAAAAAAAAAAATCCTGCGTCCCATTTTTGGTACCCGTCCAAATTTTTAGAGTTTTGCGCGACAAACTGTTGGTCGCGCAAACTTTTGAGAGACGAAAAATTGGTTCGTAGCACAATATTTATAAAAATAATTGTTATGAATAATAAAAATAAAAATATTTTATTTTACAATTTAAAATATAAATAAGGTTAAAGCTGCTTAATAAATATATATACTATTCAATTTCTTAAGTGTTATACGTACAAAATAAATAAATTTAAAGCTACTTAATAAATAAATATATATACACACACCATTCAACGATCCAACCATCAGACTTGTTTGTATATACTTCAAGATCGTATACCCCCAAAATCGCAAAAAACAAACATTCAGAGATCTAGTAACGGGACAAAACTTTTCGATGATTATAAATGAAAAATTATGATTTAACGGTTATTTTAACTCTGATTTTGATGATTTTTTTTACAGCTACATTCCTTGACCATATATGAATATAATGACTGAATTTGATCTTCAATTTAAAATATTTACACTAGTGGATACCACAAAATCTTATGTTATATTTAACGAAAGTATAAAAAAAACTCTTAATTGTTAGTGAATATATTATTTTGATGGCATACACATTCTACGAAACTAGTTTCAATGATCCAACCGTCAAATTTGTTTGTTTATACTTCGAGATCATATACGCCAAAAATCGAAAAAAAAGAAACATTCAGAGATCAAGTAACGAGACAAAATTTTTTTACGGTTATAAATGAAAAATCATGATTTAATGGTTATTTTAACTCCGATTTTGATGATTTTTTACAGCTACACTCCTTGACCCTATATGAATACAATGACTGAATTTGATCTTCAATATAAAATATTTACACTAGTGGATACCACAAAATCTTATGTTATATTTAACGAACGTATAAATAAATTCTTAATTGTTAGTGAATATATTATTTTGATGGCATATGCATCCACCAAAACTAGTTTCAACGATCCAACCGTCAAACTTGTTTGTTTATACTTCGAGATCATATACGCCAAAAATCGAAAAAAATAAACATTCAAAGATCAAGTAATGGGACAAAAATTTTCGACGGTTATAATGAAAAATCACGATTGAACAGTTATTTTAACTCCGATTTTGATGATTTTTTACAGCTACACTCCTTGACCCTATATGAATACAATGAACTAATTCGATTGTTAATTTAAAATATATATTTTCTAACAAAAACCCAATCTGAACAACAATAATATATTTTTCTAACAAAAATCCGATCCGATCTAAAATAATAAATTTAAAGCTACTTAATAAATATATATACTGTTTAATTTCTTAAGTGTTATGCATACAAAATAAAATAAAAAAAATTGGTTTAGGCGACGAAATGTTTGGATTATGTCATGCAAAGATTTAAAAAAATATATTTTTTATTTTTATAAGGACTTTGCGCGACGAAGTTTATTGTTTCGTCGCGCAAAGTCTCTTTGAGCGACGATGTATTGTTGTCGCGCAAAAGTTTGTCGCGCAAAGTTACTTTGCACGACGAATTTTTTTTCGTCGCGCAAAATTTGGTCGCGCAAGACTTTGAGCGACGATGTATTGTCGTCGCGCAAAAGTTTGTCGCGCGAAGTGACTTTGCGCGACGAATTGTTTTTCGTCGCGCTCAAAATTTGGTCGCGCAAGACTTTGAGCGACGAAGTTTTGAGTCTCGTCGCGCAAAGTGACTTTGAGCGACGAATAGTTTTTCGTCGCGCAAAATTTGGTCGCGTAAGGGGTTTTTTTTACTAGTGAAGTATAAGGAAGTGCTATTTATAGGGAGCCAAAGTCAGCAAAGTCCATGTAATAAATATAGATGAAAGCTAAAATTGTGCCACACAACAATTCTATGGTTTCCTAGAGTACTTGGGTGCCTTGACAGTAGTGTGCCACCACCATGAATAGCCCTATGCGTTGGCTTTGTAAGGTGCTTAGTGAACACTCTCAAATTTAAGGCTATAAATAAGAATACATATAATGTTTATACCTCATGTTTAAATATTCCACCTCATGCTTTAACAAGAATTAACGAACTATGAATGCAACACACGTCAACTTTGTACAGAATTCTTAGTAAGCATAAGGGCCTTTCTAATGCTTTTGTAAAGTGTAAAAATATATAATAAATATTAAATAGGGCTGAAATGAATTAATATAGTGAAAGTCATGCAATAGCCAGATTCCATATATATGGAGAGAAAAAAAACTGTTTTTTTTTTTTTGGGAGAAATGCAAAGAGTGTTGTTGTTTAATTTTCTAGTTGTATGATTAGCAAAGATTGAGTGTCATCCATGGTAAGGATTATGCGTCTCTTTCTTTTAAAAAAAAATTGTTGGCAATTGTTCATTGTTGTATGGGTTTGTTAGTTGCTTTTCTTGCATGGTATGATCAATATTGGCAAAGAGTGTTTGGCTCAATATTGTCAGTTTTTGGTTCAATGTTGGCAAAAGAGTGTTGTTTCTTTTTCTTTTTCTTTTTTGGGAAAGAATAATAATGTACCTATTTCGTGATATATCTCCTAATATTTTAACTAACATTTGATTTATTGGTTACTTGATTTTAAATTTTTTTGAATAATAATGTACCTATCAATTTTTTCGTGATTTATTAAAAACAGCATATCAAATTTTTTCTTTTTTTATGAATGACTAGCCTCTCTACACGCGCTTCCGCGCATGCGAGAGGTTTTTTTTTAAAAAAATTTAAATTTATTTTAGAATTAAAAAAGATAATGGATATTTGTGTTCCATAAAAATAGGATCCATTATCTGAATTTTTTTTTATAATTTTTTTAATACGAAAAATTGTGAATTTACCATATTATCCTCATTTAATTAATAATTTCAATTCTTAATGTTTGCATTAACCAAGGGCATTTTCTGGTATTTTGAATGTTTCACCATTCTCTGCCTTTTGCTTTATATATATAGATAATATACCTATTAATTTTCTACTGTACCTATTATTTTTATGGATAATAATATACCTATTATCTTTTATGAATAATAATTTATCTATTTATTATGGATAATAATCTAATTTAGCCATTTTTTTTGTGATATTTAATGCGAATTTCCATATTCTTGTCTAAACCCTAGATTAGTCTTTGTGCTTATCAATGTTGTGTTATTCATTTAGTAGCTATTTTTTAGTAGTTGGTATATTAGTAGTATTGAATTATTCCAAGTACTGGAGTTGTAGTGAAATTAGTAGTTTGTAAATTGTATAGGTAAATATTATTAGTAGGCTGTAGACGTCCTCGGGTGTATATATATATAACCCCCTTTCTCTAAAACTGAGTGCTGCATCTTTATGAATCTTACCCCTTCTCTCTGTTCGATCCCCATGCTTAGTAATTTGAACTCTTTACTTGTCTTGTAGTTCCCTGTTGCTTATATTCCTATTAATCCACCCTCTGTCTTCTCAATGTATCTCTCTTTCCTAAAGGTTACCAACCATTTTTCTTTATCTTCACAATGAAATCAATACTAGTATTGATTTTTGTACAACTCTTATTCACAGTAATGAACCTTCTCTACATGGTGGCTACTGGAGATGGTGTAAATCTGACAGTTCTGGTAGCCTACCGGATGTGTTTTGGTGCGGCCGTGATGTATGTACTATCAATAATATTTGAAAGGTCCTGCCTCTTTTATAGCAATCGTCTGATCTATTATAGCACGGATGTGCTTTAGTATAATTGTCTGGTCATAATTATTTTCAATTTGCAGGGACTGCATAACAAAACTAACATGGATGACACTCTTGAAAGGTTTTTTCTGCCGGCTATTTGGGTAACTAATTTTCCATCTTCTTATTACAATAAATATCATAGAAAACTTAGGTTTTCCCCCTCAAATTTAGTTTTCCTTACGTGCAAGTGCAACCAATCATAGATATAATGCACATATGTATGACTTAATTAGCATATATAAAGAACTTAAACTGGCAGTTCAATTTTCATGTGATATGGTATGCGAGTTTTTGCTAGCATATATATGACGGCTTATTCAGTATAACATTAATTCAAAGAAGAAAGAAAAAATTGAGATATATAATAGGCTAGGGCTGAATCTGGCTCTTTTATTGGTAATATATAGCGTCTTTCGTAGGAATTTGGATGAGTCTAATGAAAAATCATCATTTTCACCTACAAAAAAATAAATTTGTAGTTCAAATGGTAATGGACATAAATTTAGGGATATGTAAGTTTTTTTTTTTCCCCATTAAAATAGAAAAAAGTCTTGTTTGTAACTTTTTATACTCACCTATGCTTCTTATGTGTTTCCGATAAAAAATGCTTCTTATGTGTTTATCTCCTAATAGTTTAACACAACTAATCTTTATTTTAACATTTGATTTATTGGTTACTTGTTTAAATTTTTTTTTATAATAATAATGTACCTATTTCGTGATAATATACCTATTTATTTTATAATGTATCTATTATTTTTAATATACATATTATCTTTTATGAATAATTATTTATCTATTTATTACGGATAATAATGCATAGGTAAATAATTTTCAAGTTTTCGTGCTATAGTTAAATAATTATTTATAAAATCTAGGTAAATTAGGTAAAAATATGGTAGGTTTATGTCTAGAATATAGGAGTTACATGGACTTTTCTTCATGTGAGCCAAATTTACAACATCTCCAATAATTAAGAGCCTGTCTATTATTTATTTCAGGGGTTCGTTGTCAACAAACTTATACATTGAGAGCCTGTCTTTAACATCACCAACATATACAGTTGCTATGTTAAATCTGGTGCCGGTCATCACCTTTATCCTAGCGGTAATTTTCAGGTTATATCCTAGCAAAGCTCTCTTTATATATGATCTGTATAATTAATTTGCATTGTGCAAGAACTGTGTGCTTAATTTAATTTTATATTTCAGGTTAGAGAAATTGTCCCTACAAACTACTACCGGTAAAGTTAAAATTATTGGAATAGTTATGGGCATAGGAGGAGCTATGGTGTTCAACCTCTACAGAGGCAAAGAGATCAACATGTGGTCAACGCATGTTGATCTTCTGCATACTCATGGGGAGCCACACACGGCATCACACAAAAGTCCTCAAGGTCTTTTGTGGGGGTGCATGCTATCATTGGGTGGTTGCGTCTCGTACGCATTATGGTTTTTAGTTCAGGTGGTTAGGTTTTCTTTATTTCCTTTGTTTTCGTATTAGCTGTTTTTTCTTGTTATTTATGTACTTTATTTTATCAATGCAGGAAAATCAGATAAAGAATTTCCCCTATCCTTACTCAAGCACAGCTCTAACGTCCCTGATGGCATCAATTCAATCCGTAATTTTTGCCTTCTGCGTGGAGAGGGACTGGAAGCAATGGAAGTTGGTACTTATGGCTTCATATTCGGTAGATAATTTTTTTTAATTTTTTTTAATAGTGTCGAAAAGTTTTCTTTCAATATAATAATGTCATTATTGAATTTTGTCTAGGGAATCTTAATCTCAGGACTTGCTCTGATCCTAATGACATGGGGTGTAAAGAAGGAAGGGCCATTCTTTGTTTCGGTTTTTCAGCCTGTGCTGCTTGTGATGGTTGCACTTGCAGGCTCTTTCCTTCTTGATGAGAAGTTACATATGGGAAGGTATGACTTATCTATTATTTTCTTAATTTCTTGTCTTTGTTACTTAATTTGTTTGTTGCCTTGGAGACTTGGTTTATAATTACTCTACTTTTTCTGGGCTTTCGTTAATTCATCTTCCTCTTATCTCAGCATACTAGGAGGGCTGCTTATTGTGGTTGGACTATACGCCATATTGTGGGCTAGTAGTAAGGATAAATCTGATTCTCAACCCACATCCACGGAGGAGATGTTCATTCACTCAAGTATTGCACATACCGAAGCACATGCTGAAATAGACGACGGGGATTCACCGTCATTGTGATGCTTTGAAAACTGTTGTTACATCAACCGCCATCTTTTAGAGTATCAAACTACGATGACTTTTCACCGTCATTATTTATATGTATAGACGACAATTTTTAGTAAAATCGTCGTTATGTAAAAATGTAAAGTTGCTTGCAAACCCTGAAAAATGTAAATGTTCTTTGCTAATCATACAACTAGAAAATTATAATATATATGGTGGGTATCCTATTTTCAAAGCCTTATTATTTCCCTCAATCTTTGCTGATCATACAACTAGAAAATTAAAACACAACACTCTTTGCATTTCTCTCAACAAAAAAAAAACACACTTTGCATTTCTCTCAACAACAAAAAAAACACTCTTTGCATTTCTCTCCAAAAAAAAAAAACAACATTTTTTGCATGTCTCTCAACAAAAAAAAAAAAAAAAAAAAAACTACACTCCTTGCCAATATTGAACCAAAAACTGAGTACTGCTTAATGGTTGATTCCCATTATTAACAATTTGATGCAGCAAAGCACATTGAAAGGACAAACAAGTAAAACACAGTGCAGCTTGCTCAATGGTTGATTCCCACAAAAAAAAAAAAAAAAACTTGGGTTAATTCTATAAGAAGATCAGTTCTCTTTTAATTTTATTGTTTTGGCTTAAAGCATGTGTGATTGAAGCTACAAATAGAAGTTACTAAAGAAATAGAACAAGTAGGTAAATAGTTGAGGTAGGTTAATTAGGTTTTGTGAGTAGTAAGTTAAATTACTAAATTAGGCTCAGTTTAAATCTTCTATCTCACTTAACAGGTTTATAGGACACCCCGGTAGATTAGATAAATATTAGATTAATTCATAGTATTTTAGACTATCACTTGTATAAAATAAATATAAAAAAAAAAGGGTCATAGACATTTTGGTTGGAAAACACGGGTCTTCAAAATAAGTCTTACATTCTTTTCACTCTAAAATATGGAAAACTAACAAGAAAACACAAGAAACTGAGAAAAATGTAAAGTTAAACTTAAGGTGTAAGTATTTGTTACTTTCTTCTCAAAAGACCCAAAAAAAACAAAACAAAACAAAAAACGAAGGTGCCAATGAGAATTTTATGTGAATTTGGTCACATACAGCACACCCAAAAGAGAAGGAACCACACAGGGCCACTAGAGCTGCTTTCCCCAAATCGCGTTGGGAACTTGGGTGGCAGCGATTTCCTAAGAAAATCAGATTTTTTTACTTTTATCAAACAAAAAAATAAAAATATGAAAATAAGTGATTTGGCACTGAAAACGCAATGCGAAATGGGTATTTAGTAATTTGATAGTAGTTTAATTTAATCACATGTTAATTACATTCATTCCCAATAAAACTACCCACCACATTAATAAAAGGGGAAATTCCACCTTACACTACAAAAGAAAGTCTTTTGAATTAAAATTTCATTTCATGTAAGAGTTTGGCCCATTTCAGCACTATCCTTCCCTTGAATATTACCAAATGATCCTTCGGAAAAATCCCACCGTCAGCGGCATCTGGCTTTGACAAAGGGATTACTTATTTCTCAAGTTTATTTTCTTTAATTTTCTTAATTGGAAAGTTGGTTTTATATTTTGAATTCTATTAAATGCACAGCCGAGCTGAAGCACACAAAGATTATGTCTCTTTTTTTTCAAAAAAAAATTGTTGGCAATTGTTGTATGGCATGGGTTTGTTAGTAAGCTTTTCTTGCATGGTATGATCAATGACTTTATGAATCTTCCCCCTTCTCTCTGTTCGATACTCATGAACCCCATGCTTAGTAATTTGAACTCTTTACTTGTACTTCGCTGTTGCTTATTCCCATTAATACACCCTCCACCCTCTGTCTTCTCCCTGTATCTCTCTTTCCTAAAGGTTACCATTCATTCTTCTTTATCATACCATTTCCAGCAGCCACCTTGTAGAGAAGGTTCATTAAATTTTTGTACAATACTACATACAATAATGAACCTTGTGTACAAATTGGCTGCAGGATGGTATGAACCTCACAGTTCTGGTCGCCTTGGTGCGGCCGTAATGTTTGTCCTATCCATAATATTTGGAAGGTCCTGCCTCTTATTATTATTATTTTTTAACTTCCAGTCTTAAGCAATTGTCTGATCTATTATAGCACGGATGTGCTTTAGTATAATTGTCTGATCATAATTACTTTCAATTTACAAGGACTGCACAACAAAACTACCATGGATGGTACTCTTGAAAGGCTTTTTCTGCAGGCTATTTGGGTAACTAATTTTCCATCTTCTTATTACAATATCATATAAAATTTGGGTTTTCCCCCTCAAATTTAGTTTTCCTTACGTGCAAGTGCAACAAGAAATCCTTTTGGAAAGTTTTAGTTAAGTGGATGAGTTACGATTTTATATGCACATATGTGTTCTGAATATTCGATAGTTGGTCATTCAATCGGCCTCTGTTGTTATTTACTCAATACAGTAAATATTTGCAGAGTACGGGAGCTTTGTTTGTTCAAATTGGTCTTGGATATATTGGAATGGTGTTGAATTTGAAAATGATCAATTTTGGGTCTCTTGTCTTTCTACATGTCAGTTTAAATATTTGCAGTTAGCAGGGAGGTTTTCTTTGGGATATATAATAGGCTAGTGCTGAAGCTGGCTCTTTTATTCGTATATATATCATCTTTCATAGCAATTTAGATTTATGAGTCTAATTCAGATCAAAAAAAGATTTATGAGTCTAATGAAAAATCATCATTTTTTCCTTTTTAAAAAAAAATTGTCATTCAAATGGTAATTGACATAAATTTAGAGATTTGTTTGTAGGTTTTTTTTTTTTTTTTTAGGTGCATTAAAATAGAAAAAAGTCATGTTTGTAACTTTTTACACTCACCTATGCTTCTTATGTGTTTTCGATCAAAAATGCTTCTTACGTGTTTATTTATCTCCTAATATTTTAACGCAACTAATTTTAATTGTAACATTTGATTTATTGGTTACTTGATTTTTAAATTTTTTGAATAATAATGTACCTATTTCGTGATTTATTAAAAACAGCATATCAAATTTTTTCTTTTTTATGAATGATAATATACCTATTAATTTTCTAGTTTACCTGTTAATTTTATGGATAATAATATACCTATTATCTTTTTTCAATAATAATTTATCTATTATTTTTTTGTGATATTTAATGTGAATTTCCATATACTTGACTAAACCCTAGATTAGTCTTTATTGTGCTTATCGATATTGTGTTATGGTGTTGTGTGATTCATTAATCGCAAAACATTTAGTTGGTATATTAGGTATTGAATTATTCCAAGTATTGGAGTTGTAGTGAAATTAGTAAGTATATTAGTAGTATGTAAATTGTATAGGTAAATAATTTTAAAGTTTACCGTGCCATAGTTAAATAATTATTAATAAAATCTAGGTAAACTAGGTAAATTAGGTGAAAATGTGGTAGGTTTATGTCTCGAATATAGGAGTTACATGGACTTTTCTTCACGTGACTAAAATATTTGGGCCTCAAACCTTTTCGAAGAGGGAGACGGACTGACCTTTTCGTAGTTTGGTTCTTTTACTAAAGCAGAGCTCATCAATCAATTGGGTATTTGAATTACGTGGAAACCAGGCGGTGAGACACTGAAATTGGATTTTGCATGTCTCCATAAAAAATAATAAATAAATAAAAACACTCTTTGCATGTCTCTCCAAAAAAAAAAAAAAAAACACTCTTTGCATGCCTCTAAAATAAAAAATAAAAAAACAACACTTTTTGCATGTCTCTAAAAACAGTTCCTAGTCTACCTACTTCTATACTCAGTCCTAACAATCTACTACCTGCGCACTGATACCAATTCTGTCACGCCTCAAAACTGAAGTGTGAATTAAAGGGATGCATAAACGATTAAATGACAAATAAAAATAATAGAATAGAAAGTTTAATGGAAGAAATCAACAAAATTAAACAAGTTAAAATGGTTAGAAAATTTCTCATTGATTTTACTAGCCACAAAGAAAAATCTGTAGCGACGTCCAGTAAGATAAAATGCACCAAAAATTGAGCTTTGCACCAATAGGAACGAAAATTTCCAAGACATGTGAAACTATAATGTGTCAAAATTTCAAAGAATTCTGAGTACAAATGACATTTCAAAATGCTCAATGCAAATAAGCTAAACTGCAGGATTTTGAAAATTTCTGCTGTATAAGTTATGCTATGAAAACATATTTGAAACCATAAGATTTAAAGTCTGTTTTGGTCTCAAAACATGCTGGAAGGGATTTGGTAGCAGTAAGGCCCTCCAGTCATAGGGCTAAATGTAGTCTAAAGCTAAAAATTTAGCCCTCCAAAATATTAATTTTTTAAAGAATAGTATAGGGCTAAATTTTTCCATTTCCAGGCTCCAGCCATGCAAGGCTATATTTTAGGGTCCTTCATATTTTATTATTTTGAGAAAAACTATGGTACAACGCTCATACATTTCACAATTATATATTGTTTAATTTAATTAAACTACTATTTAGAGACAATATTCCATATATGTGACCACATTATAAAATTAAAAAAAAGGTTTCAATGGTCTGATCTCCAACGGTAATGACCAAGAAATTTTTATATATTTTTTTAAACAACACTTGAAAACATTTAAAAAGGTGACCACATTTTATAAATTTTTATAAAATAAAATAAATAAATAAAGGATGGGTTTCAATGGTCTAACCTCCAATGATCATGACCAATATTTTTTTTTATACTTTTTTCTTAAACAACACGAATTGAAACATTTAAAAAGGCTTTAAAAAATATATACACTCTAATGTTGGCTGTTGAAAAGCAAATGCATGGGGCTCACAAAAAATTTGGCCTAGGCTAAAGCTGGGCTACATTTGGCCCGGTTGGAGGGCTAAAGGGACAAATTTGGCCCTCCAAATTTGGCCAGAATTTTGTTTAGCCCATGGCTGGAGATGAGTTTTGCATTATTTTAGGGCTATATTTGGGATATAGCCCATGGCTGGAGATGGCCTAACATATCAATATCACAACACTATACCGTCCACACATAGAGCCTTACCCATGAAAATTGGGTCATTGTGCCCATACCATTTGAAAATTTACGGATCATTGTTGGTGATGAGAAATTAGACTACCAAAAACTGTTTCGTCATCTAATTGTTGTTGTGTTCCTTCCAAGTGCCAATATATGGTTAGTATAGTGGTACAAGTAAGGGTGCTGAACCACAGGGACCGATTGGACCTCTATAAATTACTAGTTTTGAAAGAACTCTAACTAAAAATGAAGGTGACAAATTGGAAGTAGCTTTTGTGTTGTAAATGAAAAATAACTTAAAATGTAAGAAGAATGTAGCAGTGAATGATATATTGATGTAGAAAGAATAGGGATGAGACTAGGGATTTCGAATTCACCATTGCAAAACCAATTTCGTGTTTATAAAGTTAAACCATATTCAACTACCAACCTGTTTCTAGAATTCGTTTTACATATATATGATCAGCCATATGATGTGTGGTTTTGATCAAATTCTCCTAATCTACAACCTAATTGGGATGTTCAACTTTGGTTCCATGTTAAGAGTCATTAGCATGCAAGAAAACGTTAAAGAACCAAAGAAAATACATGGCAAGATGTTTGCATAGCATTCTCTTCATTCATTCACATGTCTACCAAGATTAAGCATGATATTTATTATAACCTTGTCCAAATAATTTGTAGGCAACCCTAATGGTGATCAAACATTAAAATTGACAAACAAATTTAACAATAGTTTCAGTGAATGAAACAAGAAGCAAATTGATGAACTGAATACTTTAACTTAGAAACATGGATCAATGTTGCAAGGCTACATCGAAATCTCCATATACGAATTTAGTTACACATCATGTTCACCGAGATTAAAACGAAAATAAACAACATGAGTGAAAATAAATTCAAGAGAGGAAACCCTTGAACCAATTCTGATGTTGAACTTCTCCAAGAACAGCCTCCTGCGATGAGTCATGATGGTGGAAATATATGGACGGCTAGAGTTTAAGTGTGCATGAAAGGAGAGAATAACCAAAAAGGAGGGCTAGGGTTATGAAATTCGTCTAGAATAAATAGGGTCTGTAAAAGTGGCTAAAAGATAAGTTTTTATGGGTTAAAAGAGGCTGCAAGATATTCCAAAGAGATCTAACAAATCAGCCTCTATTTTGCACGTTTTTGCCTTATTTGGCACCTCCAAATCAGGCTAGAAATTCCCATTGCTTTCCCATTTTGCTCTTAGTCTTCAAACAAGCTAGGTTTGCCTTGGATTCTTTATTTGCACTTCAAAACAGGTCACAAAATTTGTTTTCACGTTTGAATAAGGGTCAGCTCCAAAAATGGCATGTTTTCATTTCTTTTGCCTTCAACTTGATCCTAAAGTAGATGCAACTGCATACTAACACAAAATAGGGTAAAACGCAACAATTTAACTCAAAAAATCACAAATAGACTAGAAGTGTGGTATAAATGTATAAATATATGAGTTATTAATTGTGCCATACAATATCAATGAATATGGTGCTTTAAGAAAGTACTAAAATTTCAATAACTCAATTAAGTGATCAAATGATATCGGATTTAAGTGATTTTTTTTGTAGAGATGATCTTTGAATGATTTCATTTTGCATTGTAAACATAGTAAAGAAGACTTGCGCATATTGTGGAAGTATTGAACAACAATATGTTTTGCGCGTTGTTGTACATATTATTAACGACGTTTATCTGCGTGTTGTTGTTTACATTTTAACAACCCTCTTTGCATGTTTCTCCCAAAAAAAAATAAAAAACACTCTTTGCATGTCTCTCAAAAAAGATAAAAACACTCTTTGCATGTCTCTCAAAAAAAATTAAAAATAACTACACTCTACCAACATTGAACCAAAAACTGAGTACTGCATAATGAGAAGAGAGTTTATCAAATGTAGAAACTGAAATTTTGGATACTAAAATCTAAGAAAGAGAAGAATATCCATATTTGTAAAGTCCATTATGGCAAATTTTTTTTTTAAAAAGATGCTTGCGCTTGTGAACACAGATGCACAAGAAATGAAAGTTAATTTGGGATGATACCCTTAAAATAAATATAAATGATAAAAGAAACTTAACACTTACGGCAGCAACAGTGATGTCCAAGTCTTCCATTATTCCGGATCTTCAGCTGCGGTGGGTAGTTCTATTGGGAATGAATGTGATTAAATTAAATTATTATCAAATTACTAAATGCCCTTCAGTGCTAAAATCACTTATTTTCGTATTTTATCTTTCCGTTTGATAAAATTAGAAAAATCTGATTTTTCTACGGCTTGTCTTTTTCAACCAAAATGTCTATGTCCCTTTTTTTTTTTTTTTTTATTTATTTATTTAATTTTTTTTTATACAAATAATAGTCTAAAAATACTATGAATTAATCTAAAATTTATCTAATCTAACCGGGGGATGTCTGCGGCCTATGACCTTGTTAAGTAAGATAAAAGATTTAAAACTTAGGCTAATTTAGTAATTTAACTTACTACTCACAAGACCTAATTAATCTACCTCAACTATTTACCTACTTGTTCTATTTTTTTAGTAATTTCTATTTGTAGCTTCAATCACACATGCTTAAGCCAAAAAAATAAAAATAAAAGAGAACTGATCTTCTTATTGAATTAACCCAAGTTTTTTGTGTGGTAATCAACCATTAAGCAAGCTGCGTTGTGTTTTACTCGTTTGTCCTTTCAATGTGCTTTGCTGCATCAAATTGTTAATAATGATAAATAAATAAAAAGATTAAATGTTCCTTTTAGAAAAGAATTAGGAGACTTATCTGTTCAACCATTAGACTTAAACATATGATTCTGGTTCTGAAAAAAATTATACAATTACAAATGCTTTTTGAACTCTTTACTTGTCTTGTACTTAGCTGTTTCTTATTCCTATTAATACACCCTCCATCCACCCTCTGTCTTCTCCCTGTATCTCTCTTTCCAAAAGGTTACCAGTCATTCTTCTTTATCATACCATCTCCAGCAGCCACTTTGTAGAGAAGGTTCATTTGATTTTTGTACAAATACAATTCACAATAATGAACCTTGTGTACAAATTGGCTGCTGGGATGGTATGAACCTCACAGTTCTGGTCGCCGCATGTGTTTTGGTGTGGCTGCTTGTCTCTCCCCCTCTTTCTTTTACTGTATCCTCCTCATCCTCTGTGGTGATTCTGCCTCACCATCTGTGGTGATTTTTCTTGGGATTTATGCTCATTTCTAGAGGTTCTTCGTCTATTGGTGTCTCTTATCGCCACCTCTCTACCACAGATCTCCGCTCCTCGTGTTCACGGATGCCTTTCAAAAGCATGCATAAGCGCGCGTTGGAGCGAGGGGGAGAGAAATCTCCCTAGGCGTACGAATGTTTAGCTTGTTGCACGCTTAGCGTGGCGATTCGTGGAAGGCGCGAAGAAGCGCCTCTGTCTGCAAGCCAAAGCGCGAGGAAGAAGACGACCTCGCTTGAATTTTTCTGTTTTGGTTTGTTTTAATACGACGTCGTTTCATCTAGTTACTAAAGCGTCTTTTTTTAAAACTGGGGTGCTTTAAACGCAAGTTTTTTTTTATTTATTTTATTTTATTTTTTATAAAAACAAACATCATACCTTAGCGCCTCCCCGCCCCACAACTGAAACGCTGCCTTGCTCTGGATGGTGCGGCTGCAACTTGTTTTTAATTTTGGGGTTGTTTTGGTTTGAAACTTTGTACGTGGGCCTTGCTTGTATTAAAATTCTGTTTTGTAATCTCTTGGGCCTATGTCTTATGCTTCTACCTATGTTATTCAGTCTTAAAACTCTTATAATGTGTTTGCATATTTAATGAAGGGAGTTTGCCTTGACCCCAAAAAGAAAAAGAAAAAAAAAGAAAAAAAAAGAAGAAGAAGGTCTTGTATATATTGGAATGGTGGTGAATTTGAAAATGATCAATTTTGGGTCTCTTGTCTTTCTACATGTCAGTTTTAATATTTGCAGTTAGCAGAGAGGTTTTTTTAAGGATATTTAATAGGCTAATGCTGACGCTGGCTCTTTTATTCATAATATATAACTCTTTCGTATGAATTTGAATTCATGAGTTGAATGAAAAATCATAATTTTCCCCTTTTTTTCAAAAAATTGTCATTCAAATGGTAATTGACATAAATTTAGGGATTTGTTTGTTAGTTTTTTTTTTTTTGGCATTAAAATAGAAAAAATTCATGTTTGTAACTTTTTACACTCACCTATGCTTCTTATATGTTTTCGATAAAAAATGCTTCTTATGTGTTTATCTCCTAATATTTTGAGAAAGAATAATGCTAATCTTATCATATTTTTATACCATAATTTCATACCACATAATGTAGCAACTGATGTGTACATACCACATCATATAAAATACTAATTTCTATTTTTCTAATTTTATTTATTAAAATACACTTCATTGATTTAATTGATGTGCTTACTGATATTGTGCTAGCGGTAATTTTCAGATAATATCCTAGCAAAGCCCTTTTTATATATAATCTGTATAATGTTTAACTAATTTCCATTAATTTAATTGTATATTTCGGGATAGAGAAATTGTGTCTACAAACTACTCCCGGTAAAGTTAAAATTATTGG
Organism: Prunus persica; assembly: GCF_000346465.2. Classification (NCBI taxonomy): domain Eukaryota; kingdom Viridiplantae; phylum Streptophyta; class Magnoliopsida; order Rosales; family Rosaceae; genus Prunus; species Prunus persica. Next base: position 7,796,297 of record NC_034015.1, read on the forward strand.
AATAGTTCTGGGCAGAGGAGGAGCTATGGTGTTCAGTTTCTGCAGAGGCAAAGAGATCAACATGTGGTCAACGCATATTGATCTTCTCCATACTCATGGGGAGCCACACAAGGCATCACACAAAAGTCCCCAAAGTTTTTTTGTGAGGATGCATGCTATTATTGAGTGGTTGCTTCTCGTACGCATTATGGTTTATAGTTCGAGTTAGGTTTCTTTATTTCCTTTGTTTTCGTATTAGCTGTTTTTTCTTGTTATTTATGTATTTCATTTTATCAATGCAGGAAAATCAGATTAAGAATTTCCCCTATCCTTACTCAAGCAAAACTCTAATGTCATCAATTCAATCTGTAGTTTTCTTCCACTGCGTGGAAAGGGACTGGAAGTAATGGAAGTTGGTACTTACAACTTCATATTCGGTGATTATTTTTATTTTTATTTTTTATATTAGTGCCGAAAAGTTTACTTTGAATATAATAATGTCATTATTAATTAAAAGTGTTGTGCAATTTTCCAAAAATACTTGAATTTGGTTGGAACCAGATATGAGTTTCTATATTCCTATTTGATTTTATTTAGGGAATCATGATCTCAGGACTTGCTGTGATCCTAATGACATGGGGTATAAAGACGGAAGGGCCATTTTTTGTTTCGGTTTTTCAGCCTGTGCTGCTTGTGATGCTTGCACTTGCAGACTCTTTCCTACTTGATGAGAAGTTACATAAAGGAAGGTATGACTTATCTATTATTTTCTTAATCCACCATGCCATTGTTTGGAATTTCTTGTCTTTGTCATTTAATTAGTTTGTTACCTTGGAGACTTTGTTTATAATTACTACTTTTGCCGGGCTTTCGCTAATTCATCTTATCTCAGCCTACTAGGAGGGTTGCTGATTGTGGCTCGACTATATGCCATATTGTGGACTAATAGTAAGGAAAAATTTGATTCTCAACCCACATCTGTTGAAAAGATGCCAATTCACACAAGTATCGCACATGCTTAAAGTTCGATCATGTTTAATAATGTTTAGCAAATGGAAATGTATTACTCATAGATGGGGAATTACACCCAGTGTGTCCATAAAAGACATCAAGCTCATCTATGTTTATCAATGGGTAATACATTTCAATTTGTCTTTTATGGCCGAGCGTTATGTCTTTTACGACCGAACTGGGTGTAATTCCCCATCTATGGGTAATACATTTCCATTTGTCCAAACATTATCAAACATGGCCGAGCTTTAGGCCTGTGCAATAATTGTGTGAATTGGCATCTCCTCAATGGATGTGGGTTGAGAATCAGATTTATCTTTACTATTAGCCCACAATATGGCGTGTAGTCCAGCCACAATTAGCAGTCCCAGTATACTGAGATAAGAGGAAGATGAATTAGCGAAGCCCAACAAAAGTAGTAATTATAAACCAAGTCTCCAAGGCAACAAACTAATTAAGTAACAAAAAAAAGAAATTCCAAACAATGGGATGGTGGATTAAGGAAATAATAGATAAGTCATACTTTCCTGTATGTAACTTCTCATCAAGGAGGAAAGAGCCTGCAAGTGCAAGCGTCACAAGTAGGCAGGCTGAAAAACAGAAGAAAAAGAAAATGGCCCTTCCTTCTTTATACCCCATGTCATTAGGGTCACAGCAAGTCCTGAGATCATGATTCCCTAAATAAAATTCAAATAGGAATATAGAAACTCATATCTGGTTCCAACCAAATTCAAGTATTTTTGGAAAATTGTACAACACTTGTGACATTATTATATTCAAAGTAAACTTTTCGGCACTAATATAAAAATAAATAAAAATTTATCACCAAATATGAAGCCGTAAGTACCAATTTCCATTGCTTCCCGTCCCTCTCCACGCAGTAGGCTAAAACTACATATTGAATTGACGCCTCAGGGACATTAGAGCTGTGCTTGAGTAAGGATAGGGTAAATTTATTTATTTATAAATTTGGGGTTTGTTTGATTTTGATTCAATTTGGGGTTTTTGTTTGATTTGGTTTAATCGGGCCCAGTCAACCGACCCGCTCTGATACTATATTAAGATTTCAGAGATATGGACCGTTGGCCCACCACTAGCAACATCGATATTGTCCCCAACTTAACCACTTGTTTAGCAAGTGTGGGGTTTTATACAAAAAGTCTCGATGTTATTACGAGTGGAACCATTTATTATATATGACTTTTTATTTTGTTAAGTTTCCGATGTGAGACTTGTGTATTCTTCAACATCTGGCACTGATAAAATGAAATACATAAATAACAAGAGAAAACAGCTAATACGAAAACAAAGGAAATAAAGAAACCTAACCTGAACTATAAACCATAATGCATATGAGACGGCGACGCAACCACCCAATGATAGCATGCATCCCCACAAAAGACTTTGAGGCCTTTTGTGTGCTGCCTTGTATGGCTCCCCATGAGTACGGAGAAGATCAACATGTGTTGACCACATGTTTATCTCTTTGCCTTTGTAGAAACTGAACACCATAGCTCCTCCTATGCCCATAACTATTCCAATAATTTTAACTTTACCGAGAACTATTGATGATGTTTTCCTAAAAAATAAGTACCTAATATATAGGTAGTATGATGATAAGGACATCTTTTGCACATTTGTTATCCCTAATCTATATTTGTTAGTGCCTTAGTTTATTCTATATATATGAACTAATTAGATTATTTTTCACAAAACGTGAAGTAAATAAAAAGTTTGCTAAAAATTGATTACAAAGCCAAAATTGTCTAAGGTGCAAACTAACTAATATGTTTCCCATGTTGTCTTTGCAGTCATCAAAGAAAAGGAATTGCTTGGGGCCTTAAACCTGAAGAAGCAAAGAAGTCTTTCCGGAGCACTTAATTTGTTTTCAATAGAAATACGATTTTTTAGTGGAATTTATGTGCAAGGCCAATTGGAGAGTGAAGCTAAGAGCTTGAAGATGCCTTTGTAATTTTTATAGAATTTTTAACTTTGAACCAAATTATAAATTGAGGGGTATATTCTAACCCACACCAGAGAGGGAAATTTGAACTCAAATACAAGAGACCATGCACACTCCACATATGCAAAAAATGTCATTTATTCAATCTAGCAACACTTCGATTAGCACAGTAATTGCAACACTTCAATTAGCACAGTAATTTCAATAACATGGCATTATAGTAATTTTAATAACGAGGCATCGTATATGTGATAGATTTGAAATTGAACACATAATTTATAAATAACGAGGCATCATATATGTGACAGATTTGCTAGTACTGGATTTCATGGCAAATGATAACGTATCCAGGAGCTCAACATGCCACTAGTGAAGGCCTCTAATACCCTTAGCAATTTCATGGGAATGCCTAGTTTCATGCCACTAATTGGTGCTTTGATTGCCGACTCTTTTGCTGGTCGATTTTGGAGAATCACCATAGCTTCCATTGTCTATGAACTGCTCTCTCTCTCTCTCCCCCCTCCCCCCAATAAGCCACTAGTCATTGATTGAAGACAGGTAGCGATTTTCACACTCCATGTTTAGCTTATCACACTCCCTTTGTGAGTCTATAAAAATTATATGACACAATTTAGAATGCGCCTGAAGCTAAACTGGGAGTGTGAAAATCACTACCCTTAAAAACATGCTAGGGTTAGTAGTATACTAACCACAATATCAACGCTAGTCCCATCTTTTCGCCCTCGGCCATATCCAACACAAGTGAATTGCAAGGAAGCATCAACTTCACAGCTATGGATCCTCTGTGTCTGTTCTCCCTACGTCACTCGGTTCCGGCAGCATTAGGCCATGCGTAGTTTCCTTTGCTGCTGACCAATTTGACATGTACAAATTGTTATGAAAAAATATAGTTTTTTTTTTCCGTAAAGTCAAATACAAAACATTTATTTATAAATAACATATAAACAAAGTGGAAAACTTTTAAGGTACAATGAAATTGAAGAAAATAAATTAATAGGTAAGTAAAAGCAAAATAAATTATAAGTAAGAAGGTCAGTTTGGTACAGTGAAGCACGTCAAAGACGCTGTCCTAAAACCTTTGTAGCCTCCCTATGTGCAGGTACTGACGGTCTACAAGACTCTAAGATACTACCCATTGTACACAAACTCAAGATCCGCTATAAGCACGTTCATAGACGAATATAGGTATCCAAGTCACAGACGATTGCCAAAAGAATAATATAAAGTAGAGAATATATATATAAAAGTAGAAAAAGGAGAGAATTAGTTTGTGGTGGTGATTGTGCTATGTGATATTCTGATGGTGTATTCATGAGGTTGTTACAAATGTGAAGGATGAGTGGCCTTTTATAGGCATCCAATAACATGTAACTTTCACTAATCAAAAAATTAAGGCATTCAATATATAAATAAAACCTAAAGATTAAATATTTATAACCCCACAATAAATAAAATAAAACAGTCAAAATAATTAAATAAATAAAACAGTTAAATTTTTAAAACCTTATTAAAATTCCAACACAAATATAAAAGTCGTCATGCTCAATAAAATTGGAATTTCTTCAATTGGTACTATTTTAGCATGGGAATATAGCTACCCTAACAGCTTTAATTATTGTGGTTTACATTCAAGAGCATATGCGATGGAGATGGGGTCTTGGCATCCCTACTATTTCCATGGCTCTATCAGTTGTGGCTTTTGTGATAGGTTCTCCACTTTATATAAAATTAAAATCAGGAGGCAGTCCATTGGTTAGATTGGCTCAAGTAATTGTTGCTGCTTTTCAGAAGAGGAATGCACAATTGCCAAAAGATCTATGATATGAAAATGGAGAGCTTGATGCCAGTATTTCTTTGCATGGAAAGCTTTTACATACAGATCAGCTCAGGTAAGATAATTATGTGATGACATGCACAATATATATATATATATAGAGAGAGATTTTCTCCAATAAGGACGTTCGGTGCAAAACTAGATTAGAATATTACTGCTGGCTTGCTTGTGGAATTCAAGCTTGTTTTATACTTACAAAACCCTAGAAGAGGTCAAGAAATTGAAATTGGCACGTTTTAAGGGACTAGAAGGGCTTTGAATCAAATTGAAAGTTAAGGCGGCGAATCAGAAGAAGGTGCTAGGTTCAAGGGCACTGCTAAATTCGCCCAAAATTTAACAAAAACTTAGGGCTCGTCTGGTAACGTTTTCAGATAATGTTTTCTGAGAGTATTTTCAGAGAATAAAAATAAGAAAACAAATTTGCATTTTCAGGAAATGAAAATGCGTCTGGTAGATTAATTAGAAAACATCTTTAGAAAATAAAGACAATGAAAACGTGTCTGGTAGTACAATTGTTTTTCAGGTGTATTTTTGCTAATTTCAGTTCTATTTTTTATTTTAATTATGATATTTTTAGAGGCTAAAATTATTATAAACAATGAAAAAAAATTAAAGCTCAAAAACTATCTTATCACCCTTTCTTTTTTTTTCTCTTTTTCTCTCTTCCTCCTCTTTTTCTTTCTTCTTTTCCTTCGCAGAGGGCGGTTTCTCTTTTTCTTCCTGTTTCCCTTTTGTCTTCCCCTTTTCTTCTTCCTTTCCTTCCCAGGCTGCACCCACTCCTCCTTCCTTCCATGACACGAATCCCATACACCCACCCATCTCTCTCTCTCTCTCTCTCTCTCTCTCTCTCTCTCTCTCTCTCTCTCTCTCTCTCTCTCTCTCTCTCTCTCTCTCTCTCTCTCTCCACCAATTAATGGTTGTGGTGGTTTGATTGGGTGATGATGGTGGTTGAGCTAGGTATGCGGTGGTTCTTTCTTCCTGTCTCTATTTTTCTTTTCTTTTTTTCTTCCTCTTTTTTTTTTCTTAGTTTGCAGATTTGTGTTATTTTGGGTCAAAGAAGATGGGTGTTGTTCCTGTTGGTGGGTTTATCAGTTGTCAAGAGAGAGAGCTAGAGTTGTTGATGGGATGCATTCTTGTGTCTTCAGAAAACACTGAAAACGAAATCACTGAAAACAACTTTTTTTCGTTTTCAACTTTTGTTCACAAAGTTAGATTTGTTTTCAGAAAACGTTTTGTGAGGGAAAACGAAAACGATGCACTGAACATGTATTTGTGAAAAACAGGAAACAAAAACAGAAAACAGGCTCTAAAAACATTACCGAACGGCCCTTAGTGACTGGGCAGTATTGTTGTTTTCTTTTTCAAGACTTAAGGCACAAACTCACAATCTTTTATATAACATGGGCTGTGTCTATCTTCCCCTAAGATGAAAAAATAATATCAAATAAAAGGTGAAATCTGAAGACTAGAATTGTAGTAAATATATAAGGCTCTAAAAAAATAAAAAAAATAAAAAAAGGTCTGTGAGGTTCAGAAAATTATCACATTGGTCCATGCTGTGAGATTCTGTAAAAAAATTCCGTTAAATTGCTAATGTGGTGTATATGTGAAGCCCACATATCCAATGATATAAAGTCATGTGCCCTTAAATAAAAAAGATAATATATTTTGAAACTTAAAATCCATAATAAATAAAAATTTAAAATTTGAGAAAATCATTAAAAAAGATAGAGTAATAACCAACAGGAGAGGGAGAAGGAAAGGAAGAAAGGGATAGAGAGGAAGAGGGGGGGAGCAAGAGAAGCAGAGAGTGGGTCGTGGAGGGGGCCTTGGCGTTGGGGCGTGGCTAAGGCTCAGAGGTGTGGGGGTGTGGCTGGGGGGTGGGTTGTGGGCAGGGCTTGAGGCTGGGTTGTGGGCAAGGCTTGGGGATGGGTATAGAAGAGAGGGAGAGGGAGAACACATAGGTGAGAGAGAGAGAGAGAGAGAGAGGGTAGTATTAAGAATATATTGTAATTAATATATAATATTGTATGGAAAATGCTAGGGA